>NW_027615190.1:0-37500 GCF_965212315.1 Lampetra planeri | reverse complement strand
GCAGTGGACAGAGCAAGGTGGTGATGATGACACTGAGAGAGAAGAGCGCGTGGATTTGAGAACACACACACGGTAGAAACACCATCATCATCATCATCCAGCAGTGGACAGAGCAAGGTGGTGATGATTACACAGAGAGAGAAGAGAGCGTGGATTTGAGAACACACACACGGTAGAGACATCATCATCATCATCGTCATCCAGCAGTGGACAGAGCAAGGTGGTGATGATGACACTGAGAGAGAAGAGAGCGTGGATTTGAGAACACACACACGGTAGAGACACCATCATCATCATCATCCAGCAGTGGACAGAGCAAGGTGGTGATGATGACACTGAGAGAGAAGAGCGCGTGGATTTGAGAACACGCACACGGTAGAGACACCATCATCATCATCATCATCCAGCAGTGGACAGAGCAAGGTGGTGATGATGACACTGAGAGAGAAGAGTGCGTGGATTTGAGAACACACACACAGTAGAGACATCATCATCATCATCATCATCCAGCAGTGGACAGAGCAAGGTGGTGATGATGACACTGAGAGAGAAGAGTGCGTGGATTTGAGAACACGCACACGGTAGAGACACCATCATCATCATCATCATCCAGCAGTGGACAGAGCAAGGTGGTGATGATGACACTGAGAGAGAAGAGCGCGTGGATTTGAGAACACACACACGGTAGAGACATCATCATCATCATCATCCAGCAGTGGACAGAGCAAGGTGGTGATGATGACACTGAGAGAGAAGAGCGCGTGGATTTGAGAACACACACACGGTAGAGACACCATCATCATCATCCAGCAGTGGACAGAGCAAGGTGGTGGTGATGACACTGAGAGAGAAGAGAGCGTGGATTTGAGAACACACACACGGTAGAGACACCATCATCATCACCATCATCCAGCAGTGGACAGAGCAAGGTGGTGATGATGACACTGAGAGAGAAGAGAGCGTGGATTTCAGAACACACACACGGTAGAGACACCATCATCATCATCATCGTCATCCAGCAGTGGACAGAGCAAGGTGGTGATGATGACACTGAGAGAGAAGAGAGCGTGGATTTGAGAACACACACACGGTAGAGACATCATCATCATCATCATCATCCAGCAGTGGACAGAGCAAGGTGGTGATGATGACACTGAGAGAGAAGAGCGCGTGGATTTGAGAACACACACACGGTAGAGACATCATCATCATCATCCAGCAGTGGACAGAGCAAGGTGGTGATGATGACACTGAGAGAGAAGAGAGCGTGGATTTGAGAACACACACACGGTAGAGACATCATCATCATCATCATCATCCAGCAGTGGACAAAGCAAGGTGGTGATGATGACACTGAGAGAGAAGAGCGCGTGGATTTGAGAACACACACACGGTAGACACCATCATCATCGTCATCCAGCAGTGGACAGAGCAAGGTGGTGATGATGACACTGAGAGAGAAGAGCGCGTGGATTTGAGAACACACACACGGTAGAGACACCATCATCAACATCGTCATCCAGCAGTGGACAGAGCAAGGTGGTGATGATGACACTGAGAGAGAAGAGCGCGTGGATTTGAGAACACACACACGGTAGAGACACCATCATCATCATCATCCAGCAGTGGACAGAGCAAGGTGGTGGTGGTGGTGGTGGTGGTGACGGCACACAGAGACGGGCCGGGAGCTCACGGTGAACTCACCACAGCGTCCACAGCAGGGGAGGTGTCACCCACCACCAGCATCACGGGGCAGCTGCGACACACACACAGACACACACAGACACACACACACAGACACACAGACACACAGATAGACACACACAGACACACGCACACACACACAGATAGACACACACAGACACACACAGACACACACAGACACAGACACACACAGAGACACACACACAGACACACACACACAGACACATAGCCACACACAGACACACACAGCCACACACAGAGACAGAGAGACACACACAGAGACACACACAGAGACAGAGAGACACACACAGAGACACACACAGAGACAGAGAGACACACAGATACACACAGAGACACACACACAGAGACAGAGAGACACACACAGAGACACACACAGAGACAGATAGACACAGAGACACACACAGAGACACACAGAGACACACAGCCACACAGAGACACACACAGACGCACACAGACGCACACAGAGACACACAGAGACACACAGAGACACACAGAGACACACACAGCCACACACAGAGACACACGCAGACACACACACACACGCAGACACAGACACACACACACACAGACACACACAGCCACACACACAGAGACAGAGAGACACACAGAGACACACACACAGAGACAGAGAGACACACACAGAGACACACACAGAGACAGATAGACACAGAGACACACACAGAGACACACACAGAGACACACAGCCACACACAGCCACACAGAGACACACACAGACGCACACAGACGCACACAGACACACAGAGACACACAGAGACACACAGAGACACACAGCCACACACAGCCACACAGAGACACACACAGACGCACACAGACACACAGAGACACACACAGCGACAGAGAGACACACACAGAGACACACACAGAGACAGATAGACACAGAGACACACACAGAGACACACATAGACACACAGAGACACACAGCCACACAGAGACACACACAGAGGCACACAGACACACAGAGACACACAGAGACACACAGAGACACACACAGAGACAGAGAGACACACACAGAGACACACACAGAGACAGAGAGACACACAGAGACACACACAGAGACACACACAGCGACAGAGAGACACACACAGAGACACACACAGAGACAGATAGACACACAGAGACACACAGAGACACACAGCCACACACAGCCACACAGAGACACACACAGACGCACACAGACGCACACAGACACACAGAGACACACAGAGACACACACAGCGACAGATAGACACAGAGACACACACAGAGACACACAGAGACACACAGCCACACACAGCCACACAGAGACACACACAGACGCACACAGACACACAGAGACACACACAGCGACAGAGAGACACACACAGAGACACACACAGAGACAGAGAGACACACAGAGAGACACACACAGACGCACAGAGACACACAGAGACACACACAGCCACACACAGAGACAGAGAGACACACACAGAGACACACAGATAGACACACACAGACACACACACACAGACACACAGACACACAGATAGACACACACAGACGCACACAGACACACAGAGACACACACAGCGACAGAGAGACACACACAGAGACACACACAGAGACAGAGAGACACACAGAGAGACACACACAGACGCACAGAGACACACAGAGACACACACAGCCACACACAGAGACAGAGAGACACACACAGAGACACACAGATAGACACACACAGACACACACACACAGACACACAGACACACAGATAGACACACACAGGCGCACACAGACACACAGAGACACACACAGCGACAGAGAGATCCATCAACATGCAATCGTCCATCAACCCCCACCTCTCCGCAGGGTGAGTGAGCGGGGTGAGTGAGTGGGGTGAGTGTGGTGAGTGAGTGTGGTGAGTGTGGTGAGCGAGGTGAGTGAGCGTGGTGAGCGAGCGTGGCGAGTGAGTGTGGTGAGTGTGGTGAGCGTGGTGAGCGTGGTGAGCGAGCGTGGTGAGTGTGGTGAGCGTGGCGAGGGTGGTGAGCGTGGTGAGCGTGGTGAGCGAGCGTGGTGAGTGTGGTGAGTGTGGTGAGCGTGGTGAGCGTGGCGAGTGTGGTGAGCGTGGTGAGCGTGGTGAGCGAGGGTGGTGAGCGAGGGTGGTGAGCGAGGGTGGTGAGCGAGGGTGGTGAGCGAGGGTGGTGAGCGAGTGAGCGTGGTGAGTGTGGTGAGGTGAGCATGGTGAGTGTGGTGAGCGAGGTGAGTGTGTTGAGTGTGGTGAGCGAGGGTGGTGAGCGTGGCGAGTCAGTGTGGTGAGTGTGTTGAGTCAGTGTGGTGAGTGTGGTGAGTCAGTGTGGTGAGCGTGGTGAGTGAGCGTGGCGAGTATAGTGGTGAGTGTGGTGAGTGTGGTGAGTGTGGTGAGTCAGCGTGGTGAGCGAGGTGAGTGAGTGTGGTGAGGGTGGTGAGTGTGGTGAGTGAGCGTGGTGAGTGTGGTGAGTGAGCGAGGTGAGTGTGGTGAGTGAGCGTGGTGAGTGTGGTGAGTGAGTGTGATGAGTGTGGTGAGTGAGCGTGGTGAGTGTGGTGAGTGTGGTGAGTGAGCGTGGTGAGTGTGGTGAGTGTGGTGAGTGAGCGAGGTGAGTGAGTGTGGTGAGTGTGGTGAGTAAGTGTGGTGAGTGTGGTGAGTGAGCGTGGTGAGTGTGGTGAGTGAGTGTGGTGAGTGAGCGAGGTGAGTGTGGTGAGTGTGGTGAGTGAGTGTGGTGAGTGTGGTGAGTGAGTGTGGTGAGTGTGGTGAGTGAGCGTGGTGAGTGTGGTGAGTGAGTGTGGTGAGTGTGGTGAGTCAGCGTGGTGAGCGAGGTGAGTGAGTGTGGTGAGTGTGGTGAGTGTGGTGAGTGAGTGTGGTGAGTGTGGTGAGTGAGTGTGGTGAGTGTGGTGAGTGAGTGTGGTGAGTGTGGTGAGTGAGCGTGGTGAGCGTGGTGAGTGAGCGTGGTGAGTGTGGTGAGTGAGTGTGGTGAGTGTGGTGAATGAGTGTGGTGAGTGTGGTGAGTGTGGTGAGTGAGCGTGGTGAGTGTGGTGAGTGAGCGAGGTGAGTGTGGTGAGTGAGCGTGGTGAGTGTGGTGAGTGAGTGTGGTGAGTGTGGTGAGTGAGCGTGGTGAGTGAGCGAGGTGAGTGAGTGTGGTGAGTGTGGTGAGTAAGTGTGGTGAGTGTGGTGAGTGTGGTGAGTGAGCGTGGTGAGTGTGGTGAGTGAGTGTGGTGAGTGTGGTGAGTGAGCGAGGTGAGTGTGGTGAGTGTGGTGAGTGAGTGTGGTGAGTGTGGTGAGTGAGTGTGGTGAGTGTGGTGAGTGAGTGTGGTGAGTGTGGTGAGTGAGCGTGGTGAGTGTGGTGAGTGAGCGTGGTGAGTGTGGTGAGTGAGCGTGGTGAGTGTGGTGAGTGAGTGTGGTGAGTGTGGTGAGTGTGGTGAGTCAGCGTGGTGAGCGAGGTGAGTGAGTGTGGTGAGTGTGGTGAGTGTGGTGAGTGAGTGTGGTGAGTGTGGTGAGTGAGTGTGGTGAGTGAGTGTGGTGAGTGAGTGTGGTGAGTGTGGTGAGTGAGCGTGGTGAGCGTGGTGAGTGAGCATGGTGAGTGTGGTGAGTGAGTGTGGTGAGTGTGGTGAGTGTGGTGAGTGAGTGTGGTGAGTGTGGTGAGTGAGCGTGGTGAGTGTGGTGAGTGAGTGTGGTGAGTGTGGTGAGTGAGTGTGGTGAGCGTGGTGAGTGTGGTGAGTGAGTGTGGTGAGTGTGGTGAGTGAGTGTGGTGAGTGTGGTGAGTGAGTGTGGTGAGTGTGGTGAGTGAGTGTGGTGAGTGAGTGTGGTGAGTGTGGTGAGTGAGCGTGGTGAGTGTGGTGAGTGAGCGTGGTGAGTGAGTGTGGTGAGTGAGCGTGGTGAGTGAGTGTGGTGAGTGAGTGTGGTGAGTGTGGTGAGTGAGTGTGGTGAGTGTGGTGAGTGAGTGTGGTGAGTGTGGTGAGTGAGCGTGGTGAGTGAATGTGGTGAGCGAGGTGAGTGAGTGTGGTGAGCGAGGTGAGTGTGGTGAGTGTGGTGAGCGAGGTGAGTGAGTGTGGTGAGCGAGGTGAGTGAGTGTGGTGAGCGAGGTGAGTGAGTGTGGTGAGTGTGGTGAGTGAGTGTGGTGAGTGTGGTGAGTGAGTATGGTGAGTGAGTGTGGTGAGTGTGGTGAGTGTGGTGAGTGAGTGTAGTGAGTGTGGTGAGTTAGTGTGGTGAGTGTGGTGAGTGAGTGTGGTGAGTGTGGTGAGTGAGCGAGGTGAGTGTGGTGAGTGTGGTGAGTGAGTGTGGTGAGTGTGGTGAGTGAGTGTGGTGAGTGTGGTGAGTGAGTGTGGTGAGTGTGGTGAGTGAGCGTGGTGAGTGTGGTGAGTGTGGTGAGTCAGCGTGGTGAGCGAGGTGAGTGAGTGTGGTGAGTGTGGTGAGTGTGGTGAGTGAGTGTGGTGAGTGTGGTGAGTGAGTGTGGTGAGTGAGTGTGGTGAGTGTGGTGAGTGAGTGTGGTGAGTGTGGTGAGTGAGCGTGGTGAGCGTGGTGAGTGAGCGTGGTGAGTGTGGTGAGTGAGTGTGGTGAGTGTGGTGAGTGAGTGTGGTGAGCGTGGTGAGTGAGTGTGGTGAGTGTGGTGAGTGAGTGTGGTGAGTGTGGTGAGTGAGTGTGGTGAGTGTGGTGAGTGAGTGTGGTGAGTGTGGTGAGTGAGTGTGGTGAGTGTGGTGAGTGAGCGTGGTGAGTGTGAGTGAGCGTGGTGAGTGAGTGTGGTGAGTGAGTGTGGTGAGTGTGGTGAGTGAGTGTGGTGAGTGTGGTGAGTGTGGTGAGTGAGTGTGGTGAGTGAGTGTGGTGAGTGTGGTGAGTGAGTGTGGTGAGTGTGGTGAGTGAGCGTGGTGAGTGAATGTGGTGAGCGAGGTGAGTGAGTGTGGTGAGCGTGGTGAGTGAGTGTGGTGAGTGTGGTGAGTGAGTGTGGTGAGCGAGGTGAGTGAGTGAGTGTGGTGAGCGAGATGAGTGAGTGTGGTGAGTGTGGTGAGTGAGTGTGGTGAGTGTGGTGAGTGAGTATGGTGAGTGAGTGTGGTGAGTGTGGTGAGTGTGGTGAGTGAGTGTGGTGAGTGTGGTGAGTTAGTGTGGTGAGTGTGGTGAGTGAGTGTGGTGAGTGAGTGTGGTGAGTGTGGTGAGTGAGTGTGGTGAGCGAGGTGAGTGAGTGTGGTGAGTGTGGTGAGTGAGTGTGGTGAGTGTGGTGAGTGAGTGTGGTGAGTGTGGTGAGCGAGGTGAGTGAGTGTGGTGAGTGTGGTGAGTGAGTGTGGTGAGTGTGGTGAGTGTGGTGAGTGAGTGTGGTGAGTGTGGTGAGTGAGTGTGGTGAGTGAGTGTGGTGAGTGAGTGTGGTGAGTGTGGTGAGTGTGGTGAGTGAGTGTGGTGAGTGTGGTGAGCGAGGTGAGTGAGTGTGGTGAGTGAGTGAGGTGAGTGAGTGTGGTGAGTGAGTGTGGTGAGTGTGGTGAGTGTGGTGAGTGTGGTGAGTGAGTGTGGTGAGTGAGTGAGGTGAGTGAGTGAGGTGAGTGAGTGTGGTGAGTGTGGTGAGTGAGTGTGGTGAGTGAGTGTGGTGAGTGAGTGAGGTGAGTGAGTGAGGTGAGTGAGTGTGGTGAGTGTGGTGAGTGAGGTGAGTGTGGTGAGTGAGTGTGGTGAGTGTGGTGAGTGAGTGTGGTGAGTGTGGTGAGTGAGTGTGGTGAGTGTGGTGAGTGAGTGTGGTGAGTGTGGTGAGCGTGGTGAGCGAGTGTGGTGAGTGTGGTGAGTGTGGTGAGTGAGTGTGGTGAGTGTGGTGAGCGAGGTGAGTGAGTGTGGTGAGTGTGGTGAGTGAATGAGGTGAGTGAGTGTGGTGAGTGTGGTGAGTGAGTGTGGTGAGTGTGGTGAGTGTGGTGAGTGAGTGTGGTGAGTGTGGTGAGTGAGCGAGGTGAGTGTGGTGAGTGAGTGTGGTGAGTGTGGTGAGTGAGTGTGGTGAGTGTGGTGAGTGTGGTGAGTGAGTGTGGTGAGTGAGTGTGGTGAGTGAGCGTGGTGAGTGAGCGAGGTGAGTGTGGTGAGTGAGTGTGGTGAGTGTGGTGAGTGAGCGAGGTGAGCGTGGTGAGTGAGTGTGGTGAGTGTGGTGAGTGAGTGTGGTGAGTGTGGTGAGTGAGTGTGGTGAGTGTGGTGAGTGAGCGAGGTGAGTGTGGTGAGTGAGTGTGGTGAGTGAGTGTGGTGAGTGAGTGTGGTGAGTGTGGTGAGTGTGGTGAGTGAGTGTGGTGAGTGTGTTGAGTCAGCGTGGTGAGCGAGTGTGGTGAGTGTGTGGTGAGCGTGGTGAGTGAGCGTGGTGAGTGAGCGTGGTGAGTGTGGTGAGCGTGTGGTGAGCGTGGTGAGTGAGCGTGGTGAGTGAGCGTGGTGAGTGAGCGTGGTGAGTGAGCGTGGTGAGCGAGGGTGGTGAGCGTGGTGAGTGAGCGTGGTGAGTGCGTGGTGAGCGAGTGTGGTGAGTGTGTGGTGAGTGAGCGTGGTGAGTGTGTGGTGAGCGAGCGTGGTGAGTGTGTGGTGAGCGAGCGTGGTGAGTGAGTGTGGTGAGTGTGTGGTGAGTGAGCGTGGTGAGCGTGGTGAGTGTGTGGTGAGTGTGTGGTGAGTGTGTGGTGAGTGAGCGTGGTGAGCGTGGTGAGTGTGTGGTGAGTGTGTGGTGAGCGTGTGTGGTGAGAAAGCGTGGTGAGTGTGGTGAGCGAGTGTGGTGAGTGTGTGGTGAGCGTGGTGAGCGAGCGTGGTGAGTGAGCGTGGTGAGTGTGTGGTGAGTGTGGCGAGTGTGGTGAGTGCGTGGTGAGTGTGTGGTGAGCGAGCGTGGTGAGTGAGTGTGGTGAGTGTGTGGTGAGCGTGGCGAGCGTGGTGAGTGTGTGGTGAGTGTGTGGTGAGCGAGTGTGGTGAGTGTGTGGTGAGTGTGGTGAGCGAGTGTGGTGAGCGAGCGTGGTGAGTGTGTGGTGAGTGAGCGTGGTGAGCGAGTGTGGTGAGTGTGTGGTGAGTGTGGTGAGCGAGTGTGGTGAGCGAGCGTGGTGAGTGAGTGTGGTGAGTGAGCGTGGTGAGTGTGTGGTGAGCGTGGTGAGTGAGTGTGGTGAGTGTGGTGAGTGAGTGTGGTGAGCGAGGTGAGTGAGTGAGTGTGGTGAGCGAGATGAGTGAGTGTGGTGAGTGTGGTGAGTGAGTGTGGTGAGTGTGGTGAGTGAGTATGGTGAGTGAGTGTGGTGAGTGTGGTGAGTGTGGTGAGTGAGTGTGGTGAGTGTGGTGAGTTAGTGTGGTGAGTGTGGTGAGTGAGTGTGGTGAGTGTGGTGAGTGAGTGTGGTGAGCGAGGTGAGTGAGTGTGGTGAGTGTGGTGAGTGAGTGTGGTGAGTGTGGTGAGTGAGTGTGGTGAGTGTGGTGAGCGAGGTGAGTGAGTGTGGTGAGCGTGGTGAGTGAGTGTGGTGAGTGTGGTGAGTGTGGTGAGTGAGTGTGGTGAGTGTGGTGAGCGAGGTGAGTGAGTGTGGTGAGTGTGGTGAGTGAGTGTGGTGAGTGAGTGTGGTGAGTGAGTGTGGTGAGTGTGGTGAGTGTGGTGAGTGAGTGTGGTGAGTGTGGTGAGCGAGGTGAGTGAGTGTGGTGAGTGTGGTGAGTGAGTGAGGTGAGTGAGTGTGGTGAGTGAGTGAGGTGAGTGAGTGTGGTGAGTGAGTGTGGTGAGTGTGGTGAGTGTGGTGAGTGTGGTGAGTGAGTGTGGTGAGTGAGTGAGGTGAGTGAGTGAGGTGAGTGAGTGTGGTGAGTGTGGTGAGTGAGTGTGGTGAGTGTGGTGAGTGAGGTGAGTGTGGTGAGTGAGTGTGGTGAGTGTGGTGAGTGAGTGTGGTGAGTGTGGTGAGTGAGTGTGGTGAGTGTGGTGAGTGAGTGTGGTGAGTGTGGTGAGCGTGGTGAGCGAGTGTGGTGAGTGTGGTGAGTGTGGTGAGTGAGTGTGGTGAGTGTGGTGAGCGAGGTGAGTGAGTGTGGTGAGTGTGGTGAGTGAATGAGGTGAGTGAGTGTGGTGAGTGTGGTGAGTGAGTGTGGTGAGTGTGGTGAGTGAGTGTGGTGAGTGTGGTGAGTGAGCGAGGTGAGTGTGGTGAGTGAGTGTGGTGAGTGTGGTGAGTGAGTGTGGTGAGTGTGGTGAGTGTGGTGAGTGAGTGTGGTGAGTGAGTGTGGTGAGTGAGCGTGGTGAGTGAGCGAGGTGAGTGTGGTGAGTGAGTGTGGTGAGTGTGGTGAGTGAGCGAGGTGAGCGTGGTGAGTGAGTGTGGTGAGTGTGGTGAGTGTGGTGAGTGAGTGTGGTGAGTGTGGTGAGTGAGCGAGGTGAGTGTGGTGAGTGAGTGTGGTGAGTGAGTGTGGTGAGTGAGTGTGGTGAGTGTGGTGAGTGTGGTGAGTGTGGTGAGTGTGGTGAGTGAGTGTGGTGAGTGTGTTGAGTCAGCGTGGTGAGCGAGTGTGGTGAGTGTGTGGTGAGCGTGGTGAGTGAGCGTGGTGAGTGAGCGTGGTGAGTGTGGTGAGCGTGTGGTGAGCGTGGTGAGTGAGCGTGGTGAGTGAGCGTGGTGAGTGAGCGTGGTGAGTGAGCGTGGTGAGTGAGCGTGGTGAGCGAGGGTGGTGAGCGTGGTGAGTGAGCGTGGTGAGTGCGTGGTGAGCGAGTGTGGTGAGTGTGTGGTGAGTGAGCGTGGTGAGTGTGTGGTGAGCGAGCGTGGTGAGTGTGTGGTGAGCGAGCGTGGTGAGTGAGTGTGGTGAGTGTGTGGTGAGTGAGCGTGGTGAGCGTGGTGAGTGTGTGGTGAGTGTGTGGTGAGCGTGGTGAGCGAGCGTGGTGAGTGAGCGTGGTGAGTGTGTGGTGAGTGTGGCGAGTGTGGTGAGTGCGTGGTGAGTGTGTGGTGAGCGAGCGTGGTGAGCGAGCGTGGTGAGTGTGTGGTGAGTGAGCGTGGTGAGCGAGTGTGGTGAGTGTGTGGTGAGTGTGGTGAGCGAGTGTGGTGAGCGAGCGTGGTGAGTGAGTGTGGTGAGTGAGCGTGGTGAGTGTGTGGTGAGCGTGGTGAGTGTGTGGTGAGCGTGGTGAGTGTGTGGTGAGTGCGTGGTGAGCGTGGTGAGCGAGCGTGGTGAGTGAGTGTGGCGAGTGTGTGGTGAGTGTGTGGTGAGCGTGTTACGTGATGGTCTTGACGGAGGTACCCACAGCTCCCTGGACGGGCCGGTACACCTCCAAGTCCCTGCGACTGAGACACCAAAGACAAAAGATCCCCCGCAAAGCCTTCAACATACTGTAGGGGCAAGTGCGGTTCGTAGCTAGCAGGACCTATGGGTGGCTGGCAAGCAGCACGCCCGGCCGCCTTTGTCTCCCCAGTGGCGATGTTTACTACACACCGCACCAGGTACTCATTTGAGGCTGAGTCGACCTAGGGGAGGCCCGGGACCGATTCAGATAATCGTCACCGGTGGTGGTGGTGGTGGTGGTGAGCGGGAATTGAAGTCGGATCATTTGCTGGGTTCGTAGCGCAGAGCGAACCACTGCACTACCGCTCAACCACACGCACGCTCACTCACCCGCTCAACCACTCACCCGCTCACCCACACACACACTCACTCACCCGCTCAACCACTCACACGCTCACTCACCCGCTCAACCACTCACCCGCTCACTCACCCGCTCAACCACTCACCCGCTCACTCACCCGCTCAACCACTCACCCGCTCACCCACCCACACACACGCTCACTCACCCGCTCAACCACACACACGCTCACTCACCCGCTCAACCACTCACCCGCTCACCCACACACACGCTCACTCACCCGCTCAACCACTCACCCGCTCACCCACACACACACACACACTCACCCACACACACGCTCACTCACCGACTTCCGCACACACACACACACTCACCCACACACACGCTCACTCACCGACTTCCGCACACACACACGCTCACTCACCCGCTCAACCACTCACCCGCTCAACCACACACACGCTCACTCACCCGCTCAACCACTCACCCGCTCACCGACTTCCGCACACACACACACACACTCACCCACACACCCGCTCACTCACCGACTTCCGCACACACACACGCTCACTCACCCGCTCAACCACACACACGCTCACTCACACGCTCACCCACACACACACACACACACGCTCACTCACCCACTCACCCACACACACATGGTCACTCACCCACACACACACGCTCACTCACCCGCTCAACCACACACACGCTCGCTCACCCGCTCACCCACACACACGCTCATTCACCCGCTCACCCACACACACACACGCTCACTCACCCGCTCAACCACACGCACGCTCACTCACCCGCTCACCCACACACACGCTCATTCACCCGCTCACCCACACACACACACGCTCACTCACCCGCTCACCCACACACACGCTCACTCACCCGCTCACCCACACGCACGCTCACTCACCCACACACACAATCACTCACCCGCTCACCCACACACACACACACACACGCTCACTCACCTGCTCAACCACACACACACTCACTCACCCGCTCACCCACTCACCCGCTCACCCACACACACGCTCACTCACCCGCTCACCCACACACACGCTCACTCACCCGCTCAACCACACACACACACACACACACGCTCACTCACCCACTCACCCACACACACATGGTCACTCACCCACACACACGCTCACTCACCCGCTCAACCACACACACGCTCACTCACCCGCTCAACCACACACACGCTCACTCACCCGCTCAACCACACACACGCTCGCTCACCCGCTCACCCACACACGCGCTCATTCACCCGCTCACCCACACACACACACGCTCACTCACCCGCTCAACCACACGCACGCTCACTCACCCGCTCACCCACACACACGCTCACTCACCCGCTCACCCACACGCACGCTCACTCACCCGCTCAACCACACACACGCTCACTCACCCGCTCACCCACACACACGCTCACTCACCCGCTCACCCACACACACGCTCACTCACCCGCTCACCCACACACACACACGCTCACTCACCCGCTCACCCACACACACGCTCACTCACCCGCTCACCCACACACACACACGCTCACTCACCCGCTCACCCACACACACACACGCTCACTCACCCGCTCACCCACACACACACACGCTCACTCACCCGCTCACCCACACACACGCTCACTCACCCGCTAACCCACCCACACACACGCTCACTCACCCGCTCACCCACCCACACACACGCTCACTCACCCGCTCACCCACACACACGCTCACTCACCCGCTCACCCACACACACACGATCACTCACCCGCTCACCCACACACACACACGCTCACTCACCCGCTCACCCACACACACGCTCACTCACCCGCTCACCCACACACACACACGATCACTCACCCGCTCACCCACACACACACACGCTCACTCACCCGCTCACCCACACACACGCTCACTCACCCGCTCACCCACACACACACACGCTCACTCACCCGCTCACCCACACACACACACGCTCACTCACCCGCTCACCCACACACACGCTCACTCACCCGCTCACCCACACACACGCTCACTCACCCGCTCACCCACACACACGCTCACTCACCCGCTCACCCACACACACGCTCACTCACCCGCTCACCCACACACACGCTCACTCACCCGCTCACCCACACACACGCTCACTCACCCGCTCACCCACACACACGCTCACTCACCCGCTCACCCACACACACGCTCACTCACCCGCTCACCCACACACACACACGATCACTCACCCGCTCACCCACACACACACACGCTCACTCACCCGCTCACCCACACACACGCTCACTCACCCGCTCACCCACACACACACACGCTCACTCACCCGCTCACCCACACACACACACGCTCACTCACCCGCTCACACACACACACGCTCACTCACCCGCTCACCCACACACACGCTCACTCACCCGCTCACCCACACACACGCTCACCCACCCGCTCACCGGCACACACACCCACTCACCCGCTCACCCACACACACGCTCACCCACCCGCTCACCCGCACACACACCCACTCACCTGCTCACCCACACACACGCTCACTCACCCGCTCACCCGCACACCCACTCACCCGCTCACCCACGCTCACTCACCCGCTCACTCACACACACGCTCACTCACCCGCTCACCCACACACACACACGCTCACTCACCCGCTCACCCACACACACACACGCTCACTCACCCGCTCACTCACCCGCTCACCCACACACACGCTCACCCACACACATGCTCACTCACCCGCTCACCCGCACACACACCCACTCACCCGCTCACCCACACACACACACGCTCACTCACCCGCTCACCCGCACACACACCCACTCACCCGCTCACCCACACACATGCTCACTCACCCGCTCACCCACACACATGCTCACTCACCCGCTCACCCACACACATGCTCACTCACCCGCTCACCCGCACACACACCCACTCACCTGCTCACCCACACACATGCTCACTCACCCGCTCACCCGCACACACACCCATTCACCCGCTCACCCACACACATGCTCACTCACCCGCTCACCCGCACACACACCCACTCACCCGCTCACCCACACACATGCTCACTCACCCGCTCACCCGCACACACACCCACTCACCCGCTCACCCACACACATGCTCACTCACCCGCTCACCCGCTCACCCACGCTCACTCACCCGCTCACCCGCACACACGCTCACTCACCCGCTCACCCACACACACGCTCACTCACCCGCTCACCCACACACATGCTCACTCACCCGCTCACCCGCACACACACCCACTCACCCGCTCACCCACACACATGCTCACTCACCCGCTCACCCACACACACGCTCACCCACCCGCTCACCCGCACACACACCCACTCACCCGCTCACCCACACACATGCTCACTCACCCGCTCACCCACACACATGCTCACTCACCCGCTCACCCGCACACACACCCACTCACCCGCTCACCCACACACATGCTCACTCACCCGCTCACCCACACACATGCTCACTCACCCGCTCACCCGCACACACACCCACTCACCCGCTCACCCACACACATGCTCACTCACCCGCTCACCCACACACACGCTCACTCACCCGCTCACCCACTCACACGCTCACCCACCCGCTCACCCGCACACACACCCACTCACCCGCTCACCCACACACATGCTCACTCACCCGCTCACCCACACACACACACGCTCACTCACCCGCTCACCCACACACACACACGCTCACTCACCCGCTCACCCACACACACACACGCTCACTCACCCGCTCACCCACACACACGCTCACCCACCCGCTCACCGGCACACACACCCACTCACCCGCTCACCCACACACACGCTCACCCACCCGCTCACCCGCACACACACCCACTCACCTGCTCACCCACACACACGCTCACTCACCCGCTCACCCGCACACCCACTCACCCGCTCACCCACGCTCACTCACCCGCTCACTCACACACACGCTCACTCACCCGCTCACCCACACACACACACGCTCACTCACCCGCTCACCCACACACACACACGCTCACTCACCCGCTCACTCACCCGCTCACCCACACACACGCTCACCCACACACATGCTCACTCACCCGCTCACCCGCACACACACCCACTCACCCGCTCACCCACACACACACACGCTCACTCACCCGCTCACCCGCACACACACCCACTCACCCGCTCACCCACACACATGCTCACTCACCCGCTCACCCACACACATGCTCACTCACCCGCTCACCCACACACATGCTCACTCACCCGCTCACCCGCACACACACCCACTCACCCGCTCACCCACACACACGCTCACCCACCCGCTCACCCGCACACACACCCACTCACCCGCTCACCCACACACATGCTCACTCACCCGCTCACCCGCACACACACCCACTCACCCGCTCACCCACACACACGCTCACTCACCCGCTCACCCACACACACACTCACCCACACACACGCTCACTCACCCGCTCACCCGCACACACACCCACTCACCCGCTCACCCGCACACACACCCACTCACCCGCTCACCCACGCTCACTCACCCGCTCACCCACACACACGCTCACTCACCCGCTCACCCACACACACGCTCACCCACACACATGCTCACTCACCCGCTCACCCGCACACACACCCACTCACCCGCTCACCCGCACACACGCTCACCCACCCGGGGATAATGCTATGGACTTGGGGGTGGTGCTATTGATCCAGTGGCATGGTTATCGATCGGGGGGTCAGTGCTATTGATCCAGTGGCATGGTTATCGATCAGGGGACCAGTGCTATTGATCCAGTGGCATGGTTATCGATCGGGGGGTCAGTACTATTGATCCAGTGGCATGGTTATCGATCAGGGGACCAGTGCTATTGATCCAGTGGCATGGTTATCGATCGGGGGGCCAGTGCTATTGATCCAATGGCATGGTTATCGATCGGGGGGCCAGTGCTATTGATCCAGTGGCATGGTTATCGATCGGGGGGCCAGTGCTATTGATCCAGTGGCATGGTTATCGATCGGGGGGCCAGTGCTATTGATCCAGTGGCATGGTTATCGATCGGGGGGCCAGTGCTATTGATCCGGTGGCATGGTTATCGATCGGGGGGCCAGTGCTATTGATCCAGTGGCAGACAGGGCGGTGGTGGGGGGGGGGGGGGTTGCCGTGGCTGTACCTGTCGTAGGCGTGCAGGAACAGCGACAGGTTGTACTGGTTGATGTCCTGGCCCATGTGCTGACGGTAGGTCTCAATCAAGTCGTGATTGTTTAGGAGCTCCTCCTGCAAGGCAAAGGTCACCCCCCCCCCCCGTGTAGTCCACACAGGCTGCTGCTGGGGCAAGTGCCTTGTCAGCGAAGACCTATTAAGGCCGTGCGCCTGTAACCCAGGCTCTCTGTCAGTGTCTCCGACACGGCCATCGTGAACCCCCTGAGAGAGAGAGACACCCAGAACCAGGGCTTGAACCCAGGGCCTCAGTATGTCTGACATGGCCATCATGAACCCCCTGAGAGAGAGACACCCAGACCCAGGGCTTGAACCCAGACTCTCAGTGTCTCCGACATGGCCATCGTGAACCCCCTGAGAGAGACACCCAGACCCAGACCTTGAACCCAGGCTCCCAGTGTCTCCGACACGGCCATGAACATCCCACCGAGAGAGAGAGACCCAGACCTCAAAGCCACGATCTCAGCGTCTCCGACACGCGTCCATTACGAACCCCCCCCCCCCCCCCCGCCGTGCGAGACACCACAGACACGCAAGGCCCCAGGCCTCGGCCGCACACTTGCCTGGCTGAAGTGGTGAGACATGAGGATGTCGGACAGCGTGCTGGTGAACTCGGACAGCTGCGGAGACAACAACACCAAGGCAAAGGTCACCCGCGTAGCCTTAGCGGACTGTTGGAGGGGGGGGGGGGCAAAGTGCTGCTCGCAGCGTGGAGCGGCGGCGTCAACGAAGGACGCCACTGTGGGGGGCACGGGGGGGGGGGGGGGGTGGGGTAGAGGGTGGGTAGCGTCACGCACGCACGGTCGACTTTGTCTCCCTCGAGGCGATGTTTGTGTAACGAGAGCCTATGTCGGATTCACGTGGTGATCGGCTTTGCCGGTCCCGCTTTGCAACCAACGGGGGGAGAGCCTGGGAGCGGCGTGGCCCCGGCGTGATCACGGGATGTCCGCTAGGGCGATTGGTTCCGCTGCTCTTGGCCTCAGCCAATAGGAAGACAAGTCCGGGTGCGTGGTCCCGGGAGTTGATGGGGGGGGATCTGGAACATTCGGCGCAGGCTGTTGAGGATTGGCTGGAGTGTACCACGTGACCCCGGCGTTAAATAAGGGGAGAGAGGAGAGACACGGGGTCAGACACGGAACGAAGAAAGAGAGAGAGAGAGAGGGGCCACGTGGCGGTGTGTCTCTGGTGGGCTGTCTGCCCGCTCCCCGTTGCTTGCCGGCAACGGGGAGTGTTTGTGAACTGCAAGAAGTGAAATAAAAATTAAGCCGTAAAAACAAATTTTTTCACTATAAATCCTTTATATGCGTGGCGGCTAGAGTCCTCTCGTCCTCTGGCTTGAGATGGCTGCCCACCTATGGGTCAGATGATTGCCTGCCACCATTAAGCATTTGGGAATTAAATATAATATCTTTGTCCTAAAACGTGTAACATTTTTGGAAAAAAATTTTCACGAACATTAATTGTCAAGCACAACGAGTCTGTGTGCGAAATGTCAGTTCGATTGGATCACGGGAAGTGGGTTAAAAAAACGACCGAAAGATTTGCACGGTCGTAAGCAAGCAAGCGAACTTAATGTAACGGATTTAACAAGTATAACCCGTAAAAACAAAGTTTTTCACTATAAATCCTTTATATGCGTGGCGGCTAGAGTCCTCTCGTCCTCTGGCTTGAGATGGCTGCCCACCACCTATGGGTCAGATGATTGTCTGCCACCATTAAGCAATTTGTAATTAAATATTTTTTTCTCTCTAAACAGTCTAAAATTTTGGATCATTTTTTTCACGAAAATCAATTGTCACGCACAACGAGTCTGTGTGGGAAACGTCAGCTCGATTGGATCACGGGAAGTGGGTTAAAAAACGACCGAAAGATTTGCACGGTCCTAAGCAAGTGAAGTACCGGTGAAGACGCTGGACACCCAGGTTGAGGCACACGTATATTTATTTTCAGCTTATCGGTACAGGACAACACTAGAGGGGGTAGCGGCCCCCTCACCCGGATAACTGGGGATACCCCCTAGCTAATCTCACCTATCCCCAAGTCCTCCTCTAACGAGCTAGGGGAGGCTAACTGGCCCGACACTGGTGAGTCGGGCTACGGTCTCCGGAGTCCCAGGGTCTAACCCTGGTTCACGGAACCACGCCTCTGGCTCGCTCCTCTGCAGCCCTGACAAGGGCGGCGTCGAGGGGAGTCCAGGGCTCTAGCTAGAGGATCTTCACTCTTCCTCCTTCGTTCCCAGACTGAGCCCCGAGCTCTCTTTGTCCTCCCCCTTTATACCCCCCAACAGGATCACAACCCCCCAGGCTGCCTGATGCGGACGTCGCTGCGGGCACCCCCCCCGTGTACTCCCGTAACTCCGCCCACTGTGTTTGTTACCCATTGGATCGTATGCACTTACAGCCCTCCCGTAACAGCCCTACATCACCCCCCCCATTACAGCTCGCAGCCGTCCCGGCTGCAACAATTCCAAATAAAGGAACAATTACCCCTCGACCCCGTGTGTGCCTCATTTTTTTCAACAAAATGCAAATAGAAGAACAACAACAAGAACAACAACCATACCCCCGAAGGGAATGTCCGACGCACCCCCCCCCCGCATAAATACGAAATCCGTAAGCACGTATGTACAACTAGCCAGGAACTCCCCCATCACACACAGCACACCCACGACACACAACGCACCCACAACACACACACCGCGCCCACACAACACAACACACTCAGTGTGCAAGGAGCACACCACCGACGCAGCATACAGTAACCATGACACGTGAAGGAAAATAAATTTTTTTCTTTTTCTTCCTGCTGTATATTATAAGAGTCTGCGCATTTTAGCGCGCGTCCTTGCCGCAGGCCCGTCACACGGGGCAACCCCGGACGGCGGACCATCCGGTGGCGGCTGTCCCATGCGAGGTGAGGTCGCGATTGAAGTCGCGCGACTGTCGGCATCACCTGTGGGGGTTCCAGGGCGTGAGCCCGTCATTCCCGGTGCACCTGTGGGTGGGACAGCCGGCAACACATCAGGCGAGAGCAGCGACGGACCCTCCGAGTCGGTCGACCCCCCACATGCTTGGCCTCGCGTGCGTGGCGTGGGCCCCCGCACCGCAACAAACGGCTTCAGCCTAGAGGGGTGTACAAACCACCGGCGCCTCCCCCATTGGATTCGAACGCACTGAGGCCTCAAAACCTCAATAACCTCGACGGGGCCCCGCCACGGGCGTACGAGTTTAGAGGAGGTCGCGAGTGGTACCTGGGGACAGTGCAGCCATGCCCTGTCCCCCGGCTTCCACTGCAGCACGTGCGCGCGAGCCAGTCTGAGGCGCTCGTTCGCCTTCTGACGCCTGTCAGAATTTAGCCTCGCCGCATCCCGCGCCTCAGTCAGTTTGTCAAGGTTAAATTTAACGTGATCGTCCAATTTAGATTTGCCCAGCGGCACGGGGATCTGCAACTGTGCCCGAACAGGTGGGTCGGGTTCGCGGCCATACATAAGAAAGAAAGGTGAAAACCCCGTCGCAGCATGGGGAGCCAATCTGTATGCCGCTAGAACCCCTTGAATTTGTAAGTCCCAATCAGCCTGTGAGTCCGAAACTTGCTGCGACAACATAGACGTGATGGTGCGATGCAGACGCTCGACCATCCCGTCCGTTTGCGGGTGATAGGGGGAGGTTCGAATTTTTTTCGTTCCCAGGAGATCACAGACTTGTTTTAGGAGTTTCCCCGAAAAATTTCTACCCTGGTCGGTCAACAACCGCTCCGGGGCACCTTTGTCCATGACATAACCTTGGACAAAGGCGTCGACGATGGCTGCTGCCGACTGATTCGCCAGGGGCCAGGCCATAGGCCAGCGCGTAAAATATTCGACCCCAGTAAGCAAATATTTATTTCCCCTGGAGGTGGCGGGGAATGGCCCCAGAATATCCAGTGCGACCAGTTCATTTATTCTGGAGACCTGGATGGATTGTAAGGGCGGGTTCGACTCCCGTGCCGGTGGTTTGCGCTGCGCACACTGAGGGCATGCCGCCAACAGATCAGCGACATCCCTTGTCATACCCGGCCAAAAAAAATTCAGCTGAAGCAAGGCGAGTGTTTTCTGGGTACCTAGGTGGAGGAGGCGCTCATGAGCAGCCCACACCACCTTACCTCGTAGGCCAGAAGGGACCACCAGCCGGTGACGCTGGGATTTCCCGTCCCAATGCATAAGCAAGCCCGCATGGGTTTCCCATGCGTCGGCATGACCCGTCACACGCCCCCTCTCCCCGGCGCGACGACGCAACGCGAGGAGGGAGGCATCCTCCAACTGGAGGCGCCCCCATTCATCAACGGGCAATCCAAGCAGGGAATCTCTCCCCTGTTCGGCGATATCAATGGGGACTACCGTTTCATCGTCGGCGGCCGCCGCCAGGACCGGAACCATCACGTCCCCCACTGGCTTGCAACGCCCCGACCCCAGGAGACATGCGCATTCGGAGGCGGTTGGCATCCGTGACAGAGCGTCAGCGTTGGTGTGGCGAACGCCCTTACGATAAGTGGTTTCAAAACTGAAATCCTGGAGGACCTCCAGCCATCGGGACAATTGTCCCGATGGCTGTTGAACCTTCAGGGCGTACTGCAGTGCCGCATGATCTGTGCGGACGGTGAAATGCCGACCGTACAGATATGGGCGATACTGTTGGATGAAATAGACAATTGCCAACAGTTCCCTACGGGTGACACAATATCTTTGCTCCGTTGGAGACAACACCCGACTGCCGTACGCGACCACCCGTTCCACGCCGTCAACCACCTGGGAAAGCACGCCTCCAATACCCGTGTTGCTCGCGTCGGTGTCGAGCAAAAACGGCCTCGAAAAATCTGGGTAAATCAAGGGAGGAGCCTTCACCAGCGCGTCCCGAAGGGAGCAGAAAGCAGCTTCCTCATCCTGACCCCAGTGGAACCGAACCCCTTTAGAAGTTAACGCGTGTAGGGGTTTGGCAATTGTTGCAAAATTAGCGACGAAGCGTCGGTAATATGATGCGAAGCCAATAAAACTCCTGACCTCTCCCACCGAGGTGGGAGTCGGCCAGGAGCTGACACACTGCGTTTTGGCGGGATCGGTAGCAATACCCGAGCGCCCTACGATGTGCCCTAAATAACGCACCGACTCGCGTAACAAATGGCATTTTTGGGGCTTAAATTTCAAATTAGCAGCCCGCATCTTTAGGAAAACCGCCCGCAACCTCTGGAGATGTTCATCAAAAGTTTTACCAAAGACAATAACGTCATCCAAATAAATCAGGCACGATTCCCATTGCAATCCAGCCAAAACCAATTCCATCAATCGCTGGAAAGTTGCCGGCGCTGAGTGTAAGCCCATCGGCAACCGGTTGAATTGGAACAGGCCGTGCGGTGTACGGAAAGCAGTTTTAGGTTTAGAATCATCGTCCAGAGGAAGCTGCCAGAATCCCGAAAGTAAATCTAGTGTGGAGAAGAATCGCGCTCCCGCCAAAGCGTCCAGCGATTCGTCCATCCGTGGGAGCGGGTATGCGTCGGCAACCGAAATTTTATTAAGGCGCCGAAAATCCACGCAAAACCGCAACGAGCCGTCCTGCTTTTTAACCAGGACGATCGGCGCTCCCCACGGGCTGGTGGAGGGAGAAATGATGTCGGCGGCTAACATGTCATCAACAGCCGATTTGACATGGTCCTTTTCGGCGGGACTTAACCGAAACGGATTTTGGCGAATTGGCGCGCTGTCACCCGTGTCAATATGGTGACGCAGCAGGTGAGTGCAACCCAAATCATATTTATCACGACTGAAAACGTCGGAAAATTCCCTCAGTAGCGTTCTAAGCTGTTGGCGCTCTGAATTTGTCAGGTCCGTCGATCCCGCACAAAGCGCGTCGATCCACCCTTCATCGCTGTCCGAATGTGGGAGCATCCGGGAAGCAGTGCCAACGTGGTTCGCGACAGGTTCCTCGCAGGGCACTGGCGTCGCGTGAGCGAGCACCGTCCCTTGAGGAACCACCACCGTCTGCGATCCCACATTTAGGACCGCGATGAAAGGGTCCCCGTCCCCTCTTACGACGGTCTGGGCCGGAATCAAATGGGGCCCATTAACCCCGGCCCTAGACGGTCCCAGCAAAACACCCTGATCCCCTATGCCCTTAGCGAAGGGCTTACGAAGTTTGAGAGGCACTAGCATTTGAGCTCCCGGCGGCACACGAACAGTTTCAACGACGAACGCCGGGTACCGTCGCGAACGCCGACCGAGCCGCCGCAGGGGATGGCAGGAACGCCATGCGCCGCCCCGATGGAAGCTCAATGCATCCTTGGTCGATCAAAATACGAATGGGCATTTTACCTAAGAAATCCGTCCCCAGCAGGCACGGAACCGCCAGCGAGGAGGAAACGAAAATCGGCCCCGACAATTTGATGTCCCCAATAGAAATTTGCGCTCGAATCTGTCCCATGATGCCGAGAGAGCCCCCGTTAGCGGCATAGAATGGGACGTTAACCGGCAGTAAAGGCCGGCTTTGTACGGGCAGAATATTGTAAATTAATTCCGAAATGATTGTCGCCGATGCCCCCGTATCGACCAAGATGCGTACTTCTACCCCGTCAATGTGTCCGACTACGGCCGACGACCCTGACGACGCGGCTACCACGCGATGGGCCAACACGGACCACTGTTTGGGCTCGATTTGAGTCCCCGCAGTGATCCGCGTTGGCCCCACGCAACGCGACATCGGCCCCCCGTTTGTTGTGGTGCGAGAGCGTGCAACGGGTAGGTGCTTTGGCCAAACATGTGTGGTGCCGCGACTCGCCGGGTCATGTTGCTGGAGCTTGGGAGGAGGAGGCCCGGCGTCCCGTCGAGCCGTCGTCCCGCGCTGTCGAGGAGAGCGGCACCCCGAGGCGACGTGGCCCCGGACGCCGCAGTTGAAACACCGCGGGAGCCCCGGTGGAGACGACGGGCGGTTGAAACGGCTTGACCCGTCCCGGGCCGACCGTACTTCTTGCGCCTGTTGCCGTCGATGGTCGACGGCGAAGAGCTCCTCCGTCGGAAGGGTGGCTGCAGCCACCGCACGCCCTGCCGATGCCCTGCTGGCTTTCCGCCGCAGGGACAGAAGGTTGGCGTGAAGGAGGCGCGCCGCCTGAAGAGAGGTCATCTCGGCGTCCTCCTGTGCGACGACAGCGATGTCCAGGTCGTCTGCCAGGAGGAGTATTTTCTCCGTGACCATCGCGTCCACGCCATCGTCGTCCATACGGGGAAAAGCCGTCTTAGCCAGCGCTAGGAGGCTCGTCCTGTATGCCAGGGGCGACTCCTTCTCACCCCGCTTGCGCTCGTAGAACCGCTCTCTGCATTCCGCTGAAGGTCCATAGACCCCGGCCAGCAGCTGTAGTGCTTTCGGCAGAGTAGACCGCTTCTCTTTCGGCGCCGATGTGAGGGCGGCGAGCGCGTCTGCGTCGAGGAGCGCCGGCAGCGCGCAGAGGGCTTCATCGTCGGACCACCTTGCCATTTCTTGGTGGGCGATGAAGCGTCGCTGGAAGCCGCCCCAGTCGCCCTCTGCACCAACAAATTCTTTCAGCGGAGGCAGCCGTTGTTGTAGCGCAGCGTTCGCCTTGGACGTCTGTAGGCTGCTATCCCCGGGACTCGGCTGTGCGTCGGCGCGAATGGCAGATGGAATCGCCTGTCGCGGATGTGATGACGCTCCCTCCGCTGGAGATGACGCAGCTGTCCCAGCGAGAGCGGTGTCGGACCCAAGGTTGAGCCCGGCCACGCCCTCCGCAGCTGCCGTGACGATGGCGGGAAATTCAAAGTTTGAGTTTTCAGAAATGGCGGGAAGGCGCTCAGGTTGACGACTCCCCTCGCCCCGTGGTGGACCACCAGCCCCCAGCCGCGTGATGTTTTCCAGCGTGGCGGCAGCGGCGTACAGTAGCTCCGCCAGTCTCTCGTGAGCCAGCCGTAGCGCGTCTGGCTGCGGCCCCTCTTCATGCCGATGCCCCGGTAGGAAGGCGTCGGCCCCCGGCTGCGCCATGTCTTGGTGAGCCGCCTCGGGCTCAACGACTTCAGCAGTGTCCTCCTCCGGTACTCTGGCTCGAGCTGTCTGACGTGTTTCCATGTCCGTAGTACTTCTGACACCAGATGAAGTACCGGTGAAGACGCTGGACACCCAGGTTGAGGCACACGTATATTTATTTTCAGCTTATCGGTACAGGACAACACTAGAGGGGGTAGCGGCCCCCTCACCCGGATAACTGGGGATACCCCCTAGCTAATCTCACCTATCCCCAAGTCCTCCTCTAACGAGCTAGGGGAGGCTAACTGGCCCGACACTGGTGAGTCGGGCTACGGTCTCCGGAGTCCCAGGGTCTAACCCTGGTTCACGGAACCACGCCTCTGGCTCGCTCCTCTGCAGCCCTGACAAGGGCGGCGTCGAGGGGAGTCCAGGGCTCTAGCTAGAGGATCTTCACTCTTCCTCCTTCGTTCCCAGACTGAGCCCCGAGCTCTCTTTGTCCTCCCCCTTTATACCCCCCATCAGGATCACAACCCCCCAGGCTGCCTGATGCGGACGTCGCTGCGGGCACCCCCCCCGTGTACTCCCGTAACTCCGCCCACTGTGTTTGTTACCCATTGGATCGTATGCACTTACAGCCCTCCCGTAACAGCCCTACACAAGCAAGCATGCAAGCACGCAAGCAAGCGAACTTAATATAAAGGATTTAAAAAGGACCGATTCCACAAGCCGTCTCCAGCGTGTTATTACATTTGCACAGTGCACCGGGTGTTCGTTTGACACAAGAGTCGACAGTAGGGTGCCGAGGCCTAGGACAGGTTGTTCAAATAATTAGTCGGTGGTGGTGGTGGTGGTTGTTGTGAATGGGAATCGAATTCCCATTCGCAACCCCCTGAGAGAGAGACACCCAGACCCAGGGCTCGAACAACCCAGGAGAGACATCCAGACCCTGGGCTCGAACCCAGGCTCTCAGTGTCTCCGACACGGCCATCGTGAACCCCCTGAGAGAGACACCCAGACCCTGGGCTTGAACCCAGGAGACCCAGTGTCTCCGACACGGCCATCGTGAACCCCCTGAGAGAGACACCCAGACCCAGGGCTTGAACCCAGGAGACCCAGTGTTTCCGACACGGCCATCGTGAACCCCCTGAGAGAGACACCCAGACCCAGGGCTTGAACCCAGGAGACCCAGTGTCTCCGACACGGCCATCGTGAACCCCCTGAGAGAGACACCCAGACCCTGGGCTTGAACCCAGGAGACCCAGTGTCTCCGACACGGCCATCGCGAACCCCCTGAGAGAGACACCCAGACCCTGGGCTTGAACCCAGGAGACCCAGTGTCTCCGACACGGCCATCGTGAACCCCCTGAGAGAGACACCCAGACCCAGGGCTTGAACCCAGGAGACCCAGTGTCTCCGACACGGCCATCGTGAACCCCCTGAGAGAGACACCCAGACCCAGGGCTTGAACCCAGGAGACCCAGTGTCTCCGACACGGCCATCGTGAACCCCCTGAGAGAGACACCCAGACCCAGGGCTTGAACCCAGGATTGCAGTGTCTCCGACACGGCCATCGTGAACCCCCTGAGAGAGACACCCAGACCCAGGGCTTGAACCCAGCCTCCCAGTGTCTCCGACACGGCCATCGTGAACCCCCTGAGAGAGAGAGACACCCAGACCCAGGGCTTGAACCCAGGCTCCCAGTGTCTCCGACACGGCCATCGTGAACCCCCTGAGAGAGAGAGACACCCAGACCCAGGACTTGAATTCAGGCTCTCAGTGTCTCCGACACGGCCATCGTGAACCCCCTGAGAGAGACACTCAGACCCAGGGCTTGAACCCAGGCTCCCAGTGTCTCCGACACGGCCATCGTGAACCCCCTGAGAGAGAGACACCCAGACCCAGGACTTGAATTCAGGCTCTCAGTGTCTCCGACACGGCCATCGTGAACCCCCTGAGAGAGACACTCAGACCCAGGGCTTGAACCCAGGCTCCCAGTGTCTCCGACACGGCCATCGTGAACCCCCTGAGAGAGAGAGAGACATCACGAAGCTACCTTGGCTGTGGCCCAGTCGATCCAGCCCTTGGCGCAGGGGTCAATGTTGATGAGAACCAGGCCCTCCAGCAACTCCGGGTGCTGGAGCTGCAACCACGACAGAGATGAAGCCAAAAGGTCAATGGGTCTCTGTGTGAGGAGTCTATGGGTTTGTGTGTGTGGGCCTATGGGTCTCTGTGTGAGGAGTGAATGAGTTTCTGTGTGGGTCTATGATTCTCTATGTGAGGAGTCTATGGGTCTGTGTGAGAAGTCTATGGGTCTCTGTGTGGGTCTATGGTCACTGTAAGTCGAGTCTATGGGTCTCTGCCGTGTGAGTCTATGGGTCTCTGCCGTGTGAGTCTATGGGTCTCTGCCGTGTGAGTCTATGGGTCTCTGCCGTGTGAGTCTATGGGTCTCTGCCGTGTGAGTCTATGGGTCTCTGCCGTGTGAGTCTATGGGTCTCTGCCGTGTGAGTCTATGGGTCTCTGCCGTGTGAGTCTATGGGTCTCTGCCGTGTGAGTCTATGGGTCTCTGCCGTGTGAGTCTATGGGTCTCTGCCGTGTGAGTCTATGGGTCTCTGCCGTGTGAGTCTATGCGTCTCTGCCGTGTGAGTCTATGGGTCTCTGCCGTGTGAGTCTATGGGTCTCTGCCGTGTGAGTCTACGGGTCTCTGTGTGAGTCTACGGGTCTCTGTGTGAGTCTATGACCATCACGGTCATCGTGGTGAGCCTCCCCCAGGCACCGGTGTTTGTGGCTCACCGCGAAGCGAGCCAGGATGTTGGCACCGGCGCCAACGCCGATGCCGATGATGCTGCGCAGGCTGAAGTGTGTGGCGATCGAGGGGAGCATCTCAGCCAGCTGGTCCATGCTTGGATACACGTACCTTGGGGAGGGCCAGCCAAAGGGCAACGCCATTTAGTGCCACCCCCTTTCTACCAAGCGACGCCCCCTTTCCATCAAGCGACGCCCACTTTATAGCAAGCGACGCCCACTTTATAGCAAGCGACGCCCCCTTTCTACCAAGCGACGCCCCCTTTCTACCAAGCGCCGCCCCCTTTCTATTAAGCGACGCCCCCTTCCGACCAAGCGCCGCCCCCTTCCTACCAAGCGACGTCCACTTTCTAACAAGCGACGCCCCCTTTCTATCAAGCGACGCCCACTTTATAGCAAGCGACGCCCCCTTTCTACCAAGCGACGCCCCCTTTCTACCAAGCGACGCCCCCTTTCTACCAAGCGACGCCCCCTTTCTATCAAGCAACGCCCCCTTTCTACCAAGTGCCGCCCCCTTTCCATCAAGCAACGCCCCCTTTCTACCAAGCGACGCCCCCTTTCTACCAAGTGCCGCCCCCTTTCCATCAAGCAACGCCCCCTTTCCATCAAGCGACGGCCCCTTTCTACCAAGCGACGCCCCCTTTCTACCAAGTGCCGCCCCCTTTCCATCAAGCAACGCCCCCTTTCCATCAAGCAACGCCCCCTTTCCATCAAGCAACGCCCCCTTTCTACCAAGCGACGCCCCCTTTCTACCAAGTGCCGCCCCCTTTCCATCAAGCAACGCCCCCTTTCTACCAAGCGACGCCCCCTTTCTACCAAGTGCCGCCCCCTTTCCATCAAGCAACGCCCCCTTTCTACCAAGCGACGCCCCCTTTCTACCAAGTGCCGCCCCCTTTCCATCAAGCAACGCCCCCTTTCTACCAAGCGACGCCCCCTTTCTACCAAGCCACGCCCCCTTTCTACCAAGCGACGCCCCCTTTCTACCAAGCGACGCCCCCTTTCTAACAAGCGACGCCCCCTCCACATGACGGCTGACACGTGATGACTACCAGTGTGCAAAACGGATTCCTCAAGTAGAATTACATTTTCTGCTTCTGACGACCAGTTCGGCTGGGCACTGCTGCCCTTGTGAGGTGTGCCACCCACTGCCCACCCACCCACCCACCCACCCCTGCCTCCCCTCCTCCTCCCACTGCGACCGCCGCCTACCCGTTGGGGAACTGGGCAGCTCCTTCCTGCTGCCCAGGTGCGTCGATGTGGTAGATGGCAAAGTGCTTGGAGATCTCCTGCATGTCCTCATAGTTGAAGAGCGTGTTGAAGCACGACTTGTCTGCGCGCACAGAGAAGAGACGGAGGTCACCAACGCAAGCGGGAATCGAACTCGTAGTGCAGCGCGCTCCCCGCTCCCCGCACACACACACACGCGCGCACACGCACGTGCGCGTACTACAAAGACAAAGTTCCCCCCGTGTAGCCTTCGCAGACTGTCGGGGCAAGTGCTGCTAGCGAGTGGCAGCAGTGCCTATGAAGGCCGGCACTGTGGCACACGAGGGGGGGGTGGGTGGGTGGCAGAGGTCGCAACCGGGTACCCGATACCCGTACCCTACCCGATACCCGGCTACCCGTACCTGGCCGGGTACCCGTTTGCGACCGGGTACGGGTAGGCCGTGAGTCACCGGTGAGTCGCCGTTTGTCACTCATTTCCCAACGTCTTGTCTCTTCTCACAATTCAAGTTCCTAGAATCAACCCACCCGCGCCTGCAACATGGCTTCATCCCAGAGGTCGCAATCGGGTACCCGATACACGTACCCTACCCGATACCCGGCAACCTGGCCGGGTACGGGTACGGGTAGGCCGTGAGTCACTGGTGAGTCGCCGTTTGTCACTCATTTTGGGTAGGGTACGGGTAGGGAACGGCTACCCGTACCCGGCCGGGTACGGGTAGCCGTTTGCGACCCTGGTGCGGCCGGGTACGGGTACGGGTAAGGAATCAAAACCCGTTTGCGACCTCTGGTGGTTGGCCAGCACCACGCACGCCCGGTGTTTACTACACGCCACACCGGGTACTCATTTGAGACTCAGTCGACCTAGGGGAGGCCCAGGACCGGTTCAGATAATCGTCATCATCGGGGAGTGGTCACACTCACGGTTCAGGCCCATGTCGTGGTAGGTGAGGATGACTGGTTTGTTCGCCTTGGGCGAACCACGCACCGTTACGTGTAGAACGCCATAGGCAGTCTCCACATCGTGCTCCTGTAACACAACGCGCACGCAACGTACACACACACATACACACACAACGTACACAACACACACACACAACGTACACACAACGTACACAACACACATACACGTGATGCATACACACACACACAACGTACACAACACACACACACACAACGTACACAACACACATTCACGTGATGCATACACACACACAACGTACACAACACACATTCACGTGATGCACACACACACACACAACGTACACAACACACACACACACAACGTACACAACACACATTCACGTGATGCATACACACACACACACAACGTACACACACACACACACAACGTACACAACACACATTCACGTGATGCATACACACACAAGCAACGTACACAACACACACACACACAACGTACACAACACACATTCACGTGATGCATACACACACAAGCAACGTACACAACACACACACACACAACGTACACAACACACATTCACGTGATGCATACACACACAAGCAACGTACACAACACACACACACACAACGTACACAACACACACACACAACGTACACAACACACATTCACGTGATGCACACACACACACAACGTACACAACACACATTCACGTGATGCATACACACACACAACGTACACAACACACACACACAATGTACACAACACACATTCACGTGATGCATACACACACAAGCAACGTACACAACACACACACACACAACGTACACAACACACACACACAACGTACACAACACACATTCACATGATGCATATACACACAAGCAACGTACACAACACACACACACACACAACGTACACAACACACACACACACAACGTACACAACATACATTCACGTGATGCATACACACACACGATGTACACAACACACATTCACGTGACGCATATACACACACGCAACGTACACAACACACACACACAACATACATACACACACACAACGCGCACGCACGCACACAACACACACACACAACGTACACACACACATTCATGTCACGTATACACACACACAACGTACACACACACATTCATGTCACGTATACACACACACACACACACAGCGTACACAACACACATTCACACGCACAACGCACACACCACACATACACGTGATGCATATACACACACACAATGTACACAACACACATTCACACACACATTCACATAACACATATACACACACACACACACAACGTACACAACACACATTCACATAACACATATACACACACACACACAACGTACACAACACACATTCACATAACACATATACACAACACACATTCACACAACACACATTCACACACACACACAATGTACACAACACACATTCACATAACACATATACACACACACACACAACGTACACAACACACATTCACACACACGCACAATGTACACAACACACATTCACGTGACGCATATACACACGCACGCATATAGACAACGGACATTACACACGTAACACACACGTAATGTACACAACACACATTCAGAGACTCCTCCATTTACGAACACTTGAAACTTTCAGAGATACGGACCGAGAGTCGTAAGTTCAACCGCCCGCGCAATAGATGGCAGTGGTGGCATCTACATCTGCAGAAAATTAAGAACCAGTGGCATCTACATCTGCAAGAACGTGAAGAACCAGTGGCATCTACATCTGCAGAAAAGTGAAGAACCAGTGGCATCTACATCTGCAGAACGTGAAGAACCAGTGGGGCATCTACATCTGCAGAAAATTAAGAACCAGTGGCGTCTACATCTGCAGAACGTGAAGAACCAGTGGGGCATCTACATCTGCAGAACATTAAGAACCAGTGGCATCTACATCTGCAGAACGTGAAGAACCAGTGACATCTACATCTGCAGAACGTGAAGAACCAGTGGCATCTACATCTGCAGAAAATTAAGAACCAGTGGCATCTACATCTGCAGAACGTGAAGAACCAGTGACATCTACATCTGCAGAACGTGAAGAACCAGTGGCATCTACATCTGCAGAACGTGAAGAACCAGTGGCATCTACATCTGCAGAACGTGAAGAACCAGTGGCATCTACATCTGCAGAACGTGAAGAACCAGTGGCATCTACATCTGCAGAACGTGAAGAACCAGTGGCATCTACATCTGCAGAACGTGAAGAACCAGTGGCATCTACATCTACAGAACGTGAAGAACCAGTGGCATCTACATCTGCAGAAAATTAAGAACCAGTGGCATCTACATCTGCAGATCGTGAAGAACCAGTGGCGTCTACATCTGCAGAACGTGAAAAACCAGTGGCATCTACATCTGTAGAAAGTTAAGAACTAGTGGCATCTACATCTGCAGAACGTGAAGAACCAGTGGCATCTACATCTGCAGAACGTGAAGAACCAGTGGCATCTACATCTGCAGAACGTGAAGAACCAGTGGGGCATCTACGTCTGCAGAAAATTAAGAACCAGTGGCATCTACGTCTGCAGAACGTGAAGAACCAGTGGCGTCTACATCTGCAGAACATTAAGAACCAGTGGCATCTACATCTGCAGAAAATTAAGAACCAGTGGCATCTACATCTGCAGAACGTGAAGAACCAGTGGCATCTACATCTGCAGAAAATTAAGAACCAGTGGCATCTACATCTGCAGAACGTGAAGAACCAGTGGCGTCTACATCTGCAGATCGTGAAGAACCAGTGGGGCATCTTCATCTGCATAACATGAGGCTGAGTCGACTTAGGGGAAGCCCAGGACCGCTTCAGATAATCGTCACTTGCGTCAGCCGTGAACAGGAATAAAACTCGTGCCGCCGGGTTTGTAGCGCAGCATGGCGCTAACCGCTAAACCACCACTCCCTGAATATACACAAAAGACAAATATTCCCCGTGTAGCCTCAACAGACTGTTGGGGCAAGTGCTGTAAGCGAGTAGCACCTATGAAGGCCGGCACGGCACACGAGGGGTGTGGGTGGCCAGCACCACGCCCGACCGCCTTTGTCTCCCTAGTGGCGATGTTTACACACCGCACCGGGTACTCATTTGAAGCTGAGTCGACCTAGGAGAGGCCCGGAACCGGTTCAGATAATCGTCACTGGGTGTTGGCCGTGAGCGGGAATCGAACTCGTGTGGCCGGGTTCATAGCGCAGCGTAGCGCTAACCGCTACACCCACCACTCCCCACAGTGCTACTACACACACACACAGACAAAGGTCCCCCAGTTATCCCTAAACAGACTGCGGAGGAAAGTGCTGTATAGCAGCAGCAGCAGCAGCTATGAAGGCCGGCACAGTGGCACACAAGGGGGTGGTGGGGGGTGGCGGGGCACCATGTACGCCCGGCCGCCTTTGTCTCCCCAGTGCCGATGTTCACCAAGCACCGCACCAGGTGCCCAACAACAGGGGGGCTTCGCCCTATGCCCGGCTCATCAGCACTGCCAATTGGCAAAGAGAATGGGTGTGCGAGTGAATGGGTCGGTGGGTGAGCGTGTGAGTGGGTGAGCGGGCGGGTGAATTAATGCGTAGGTGAGTGGGTGAGCATGTGAGTAAGTGGGTCAATTATGCGTGTGCGAGTAGATGCTTATGCAAGTGTATATCCGAGTGTGTGAGTGAGCGTGTGGGTGAATGAGCAGATGGTGATTGAGTGGGTGACCATATAGAGTGGGTGGGTGGGTGAGTGTGCGAGCGTGTTTGTCAGTATGTGTAAGCGATGCATGTAGGTTGAGCGAGCGGAAGAGTGAGCGAGCGAGGTGAGCGAGTGGGTGAGCGAGTGGGTGGGGTGGGTGAGTGTGCGAGCGTGTTTGTCAGTATGTGTAAGCGATGCATGTAGGTTGAGCGAGCGGAAGAGTGAGCGAGCGAGTGAGCGAGTGGGTGAGTGAGTGGGTGGGTGGGTGAGTGTGCGAGCGTGTTTGTCAGTATGTGTAAGCGATGCATGTAGGCGAGTGAGTGGAGGAGTGGGTGAGCGAGGTGGGGCGAGCGAGTGGGCGAGCGAGTGGGTGAGCGGGGTGGGTGAGTGTGCGAGCGTGTTTGTCAGTATGTGTAAGCGATGCATGTAGGTTGAGCGAGCGGAGGAGTGAGCGAGCGAGTGGGTGAGCGAGTGGGTGAGCTAGTGGGTGGGTGGGTGAGTGTGTGAGCGTGTTTGTCAGTATGTGTAAGCGATGCATGTAGGTTGAGCGAGCGGAGGAGTGAGCGAGCGAGTGAGCGAGGTGGGCGAGTGGGGTGAGCGAGTGGGTGAGTGTGCGAGCGTGTTTGTCAGTATGTGTAAGCGATGCATGTAGGCTGAGCGAGCGGAGGAGTGAGCGAGCGAGTGAGCGAGTGGGGTGAGCGAGTGGGTGGGCGGGTGAGTGTGTGAGCGTGTTTGTCAGTATGTGTAAGCGATGCATGTAGGCTGAGCGAGCGGAGGAGTGAGCGAGCGAGTGGGCGAGCGAGGCGGGCGGGCGGGCGGGCGAGGTGTGGCGATGCGGGCGTTGAGAAAACGCGTGACCTTGAATTTCCTTCACAGCATGCGGCAATCGCAGACGCAGTTCGCAACACGCAACTCTAGACACAGAGCTAGACATGAGGCTAGAGACGCACGGCTAGAGACGCACGGACACATGCACACAGCTAGAACCACGACTAAACAGATGGCTAGAAAGACTGCTGGACACACGTCCAGAGACACCCGGCTATGAGGGTCGGCACGGCACACGAGGGGGGCGGGTGGCCAGCACCATGCCCAGCCGCCTTTGTCTCCCCGAGAAGCGATGATTGCACATTGTAGCGTGTTACTCGTTGAGGCCGCGTCGGCCTAGCGGAGGGACAAGGACACAATACACTCATTCACTCTCACACTCACACACTCACTTACTCACACACTCACTACTCACACTCACTTACTCACACACTCACTTACTCACACACTCACTTACTCACACACTCACTTACTCACACACTCACTTACTCACACACTCACTTACTCACACACTCACTTACTCACACACTCACTTACTCACACACTCACTTACTCACACACTCACTTACTCACACACTCACTTACTCACACACTTACTTACACACTCACTTACACACTCACTTACACACTCACTTACACACTCACTTACACACTCACTTACACACTCACTTACACACTCACTTACACACTCACTTACACACTCACTTACACACTCACACACACACTCTCACTCACCCTCACTCACTCACCCACTCACACACACACACTCACTCACACACACACACACTCACTCACACACTTTTACTCACTCACTCACTCACACTCACTCACACACACACTCACCCTCACCCTCTCACTCACACGCCCTCACACTCACACACACGCCCTCACTCACTCTCACTCACTCTCACACACTCTCACTCACACTCACTCACTCACACACACCACTCACCTTCTCACTCACACGCCCTCACACTCACACACACGCCCTCACTCACTCTCACTCACACTCACTCACTCACACACACACTCACCCTCTCACTCACACGCCCTCACACTCACGCCCTCACTCACTCTCACTCACTCTCACACACTCTCACTCACACTCACTCACTCACACACACACTCACCCTCTCACTCACACGCCCTCACACTCACACACACGCCCTCACTCACTCTCACTCACTCTCACACGCCCTCACTTACTCTCACACCTAGGAATGGAAAACACAAACTCCAACACGCAGGAAGTGGAATCGAACCCAGACCCTGTGAGGCTACCGCCGTTATTGGCAATCGCCACCACGACTACCGGTACACCACCACCACCACCGCCACCACCACCGCCACCACCGCCACCGCCGATACACGACCACCACCACCGCTGCCCCGGCTGCGTCGCTGGGCAGGTTAGCGTGTGGTTCGGTCAAGTGGGCGCGCTCCCACCTCTTCCACGAGGCGAGTGGAAGAGGTCACGATACCCCCTGGGGGAGCACTCTGGTGTGCTGCCCCGCGTGGAGGCCAAGCTGCCTGTCTTCAGTGTGCCCTCGTTTGTCGTACGTCACCCCCGCACCTCCGATTCGTTGGCTACGTACGGTGCAAAAGAAGTTCAACATACGTACACACAGACTCGCACAGAGACCCATAGACTCACACAGAGATCCATAGACTCCTCACACAGAAACCCATAGACTCCTCACAGAGACCCACAGACTCACAGTGACACAGACTCACACAGAGACCCATAGACTCCTGACACAGAGACCCACAGACTCACACAGAGACCCATAGACTCCTGACACAGAGACCCACAGACTCCTCGCACAGAAACCCATCGACTCCTCACAGAGACCCACAGACTCACACAGACCCATAGACTCATCACACAGAGACCCATAGACTCACACAGACCCATAGACTCATCACACAGAGTCCCATAGACTCCTCACACAGAGACCCATAGTTTGTTGTCCTTCCCCCGCACCTCCGATTAGCACGGTGCGACAGACGTTCAAAATGTGCATACATCACCACTACCACCACCACCACCACCCAGACCACCACCACCACCCCACACCACGCCCACCCCCCCCGCCCTCCCTCTAAACGCCCCATGACATTCAATAAATTCACATTCACCACTGCATCTCCTCCTCCTCCTCCTCCAGCTCCTACTGCTGCAGCATCAGCAGCATCAGCATCAGCAGCAGCATCAGCAGCATCAGCAGCAGCAGGAGCCGAGGTCACGTCACTAAACCAAGATCCAAGCGCCATTATTTTACCGACGCCTCCTCGCTCTCAAAGCCGTTGTCGTTGCAGAGATGCGTAGACGCAGAATCAACTCTCTCGTGCCTCGTCAATTACTCAGCCTGCGCCGAGACGGCACGATGGCGATGATGGTGGCAAGGATGATGATGATGGTGGCGATGATGGCGATGATCATGATGGTGGCGATGATGGCGATGATGGTGGCAAAGATGATGATGGCGATGATGGCGATGATGGCGATGATGGCGATGATGGCGATGATGGCGATGATGGCGATGATGATGATAGTGGCGATGATGATGATGGTGGCGATGATGGCGATGATGGCGATGGCCATGATGGCGACGATGATGGCGACTTTGATGATTATGATGATGATGGCAATGATCATGGCGAGAATAACGATGATGATGATGATGGTGGTGATAGTGGCGATGATGGTAATGATGGCAACTTTGCACCATCATTACCATCATCGCCATTGCAAGGATGATGATGACGGTAATGATGATGGCGATGATGATGGTGGCGATGATGATGGTGGCGATGATGATGATGATGGCGATAATGGCCTTCATGATGATGGCGATGGTTAGGATACAGAGACACAGACGTAAAGACAAACACAGACTAACTTGCATAGAGGGACACAGCCTTACACAGAGACACACACACACACTTGCAGACACACTGAGAAACAGAGACACACAGACCTCTCCATGTGCTATGAAGGAGTGGCTATTACCTGAAACGTTTGGCCATTATACAAATTTTCTATCGTTCTTTTTTGATCATTCTACATACGTCCGTGTGTGTCCGTCATCAGGGAAGGAGGTAGGGGAGAAAGGGAGGGAGGGAGGAGAGGGTGGGAGGTGAGGGAGTAAGGTGAGGGAGGGAGGAGAGGAAGGGAGAGAGGGAGGGAGGAGAGGGAGGGAGGTGAGGGAGGAGAGGGAGGAGAGGGAGGGGAGGTGAGGGAGGGTAGGGAGGAGAGGGAGGGAGAGAGGGAGGAGAGGGAGGGAGGTGAGGGAGGAGAGGGAGGAGAGGGAGGAGAGGGAGAGAGGGAGGAGAGGGAGGGAGGAGAGGGAGGAGAGGGAGGGGAGGTGAGGGAGGGTAGGGAGGAGAGGGAGGGAGAGAGGGAGGAGAGGGAGGGAGGTGAGGGAGGAGAGGGGAGGAGAGGGAGGAGAGGGAGGAGCGGGAGGTGAGGGAGGAGAGGGAGGAGAGGGAGAGAGGGAGGAGAG
>NW_027615189.1:0-67162 GCF_965212315.1 Lampetra planeri | reverse complement strand
GAAATATGCATTGTGTGAAAAAACAAGAGTCCACCTTCATTATCCATTCAGGAAGTTCAGGTCCACTGAATGATGAATATGGACCATGTGATCGGTGTGTACCTGCAGGAGCTGTGTGTGGCGTGTGTGCATCCATATTTAATAACCTCCTGGACCAAAATAGAGACTCTTCACATTGTTGACAAGTTGCCATGGTGACATATAGTATCAGAGCATGTTTGAACTGTGAGGCCTGGGGTCACCTCCACATGAAGAGAAAGTTCATTTTCAAGTGACCCAGAGACATTTGTTGTCTGCTGAAGTGTCCCAGTGTGGTGGAGAGCGACAGTAAAGATGAAGAGTATGAGGGTGAAGATGGATGGATGGATGGATGTCTTACCTCAGACTAAGAATGTTCAATGCCTGAACCATCATAGCCTTTGAATGCACTTGCTGTCGAGATTTTCAAACGTGCAAAGCTCAATATGATGTAAGTAGAATATGTTTTTGATATCAATGACAGTGAACCCCCCATATCTCTTTCTAATCTTAAAAACTATTGTTGTATATATATTTTTTGTGACTCTTATCACAGGGCCGATTTACATAACGATTATTTATGAATTGTCATGTAAAAACAGCCCTGTTGCCTCAGGGGTGTGCAACACACACACACACACACACACATAAAATATGTAACACATCATGTGTTACATGTTGTAGTTGACACGTATTAGTGTGTGCAGTAGATTATAGCAAAGTGAGTGTGAACTGAAATTCAGACACAGTGAAACCAAGCGTGTCCGACTTTGTGTATTTGTGCGTATTTGAGGAGCTAATCCAGCCGGGTGAGGGGACAGCGGGCGGGGAGACAGAAGGAGCAGCAGGTCAGAGACGTTGGGTCCGTGGGCGACAACATGGAGTAAGAGAGACACGCAGCGCTCCAGTGAACGGTGTGTTGTATTATAGCCTTGACAGTGAACACTGTACATTTCTTTTCCTCCAGAATAAGACGTTAACAACAGTTAATGTCAATGAATTGGAAATATACGCACTTCATTAATGTAAACAAACACAGATTCATGCAGTGAGACGTGTTTGTGTTCCATATCACAGTTCTGTTCCTAAACGAGGAGAAATTTTATAACCAGCGGGAACAAACAAACAAACAAACATATGGCACATGAGCGTCTGTGACTAAAACTGGACACATCAGCGTTATGTCAGAGCCACATTTTGACATTTATAAACAACAGTTGAGGCAAAAACATCTCCTTACATTTATTTTTCATGCCATTTCATGCACCTCCTCACATCAAGACCTGAAATCCTTAGTTGTTCCCGGCACATGTGGGTTTATGAAGCAGAAGCTTTTATCAGTCAGGAATAAACACTTGGAATTGCACATATATGTATATATATATATATATATATTCTGTACATATTTGAGCTGACCAATAAATATACTGTTTGTATAAATAAACACAGGGAACAGGACCTCTAACACGGTCAGACTGGGGGAGATTAGGTTGTGGGATGGAGGTTCAGGCTCTCTGGTGAACGTACTGACGGATTCGACACCGAAATGTTTCTACTCGCAGACATTAAGACATGAGGCAGGAGGAGCTGCAGGTTTCTGGGGAATCACTGACTGAACGTCATCTCATTCACCGCAGTCACACCTTAGAGACAGGGTGTGGTCATGCACATACACGTGTGTGTGTGTCTGTGTGTGTGTGTGTGTGTGCTGGGACAGTCATGTCCTGACTATAGTTGCCTGATGGGGGGGAGGTTGAGGGTGTCCAGAGCGCTGTGGTAGAGCTCTCTCAACGTTCTCAGCAGATGCAAACGGCAAAAACATCTGGTTGAAGAGATGAGGCAGCGGCTCCTGGACAAGAAAAAAAAAAAAAAAAAAACAAGGCAGGAGCACATGAGAGATACCGAGTTACAGCTCATCATCCACTGGGTGGAGTTTGTTGTTGTTCAAGGAGAAACACATCGACGCCGTTAGCTGCAGCTGACGTGAGCGACCGGTAACCATGGCGACATTTTGTTCAAAGCTCAGCTCAGGAACAGATTGAAACGTGCAACCTGCAGCGGCAGGAACCCACAAAGGAAATGTGAGGATGATTCCGGATACGAGTACATCTGCTGGTAGTAAAACGTGACGTGTACAAAACGCTGGCCTCTGATTGGTCACGACAGAGAGAGAGAGGGACGTCCCAAGTGCTACTGTCAACACAAGAACCTACGGCAGCGACACAGAGACTGGTCTTTATTCCTCGTCTCATGCTCATTTAACATTGCAGCAAGTTCTCCATCTCCTCCATGTCCTGTTATGTTTACATGTTTGCGTCGGGCATGACGAGGAGGAGCTGACTTGTAATGGAGGTAGAGTGGATGGAGAGTCGTAGTACAACTGGAACTGTGTTGTGGGACAAATGGCGTTGCCGTTTCATGAAACCCTTTGAAGACACACAAACACAAAAGGAGACGCGTCCTCACCCCCAGCACGTGGAATCTGTTGTAATAGGAGCTGAAGTCTTTGCTGAGCGACACCAGGAATTTACAGATCTGAGGGAAACAAACAGGTGGGAAGGTTACACAAGTCACACATCCACCGACACCGAGGGACGACTCATCTGGGGAGTGGATGTGCTACAACCTGCTCCGTCCTAATGTTGACTCTAGCTCCTCCCCCTTCAGCGTCTAACGCTTGCCCTGATTGCTCCTAGCAGCTCAGAGAACGAATGAGGTAATTGAACAGGAGAAGCCACTCGCCCTGTCAATCAAACAGACTTCAGGCTTGTATCGACCTCTGGAGTTCACCGCCAACATCACTCTAACCGGAATGATTGAGAAACTAACACAACGATAAATGACGATAACGATAAATAAACAGTGGCACCTCTTCTTTGAGGGCAGAGAAGTCCAGCTCTGAGCCGTCCGGATTTTCTGGGTACAGACCTGCAGACAAAATTCAGGGAAAATTACACGCTTGTTAAATAGTAAGTGATAATAACAAAGATGCCACAGAAGAAGATCTATAGTACATTCTATGCTCCATCTGACACAGGCTCGACCCAATCTCAAGAATAACCTCTGGAAAAATGTCTGATATATTTGAGAATTGTTGATGTTCTAAACTGGATTCATGCTTCTGTGTTAACACCAGGCAGGCATCATGAGCGTTGATACTTCTGAGTCACTCGGCATTGAATCCCACCGCTGTGTTCTGTTTAGTTTTTCTGAACGTGAGCGGATCTTGTTACTGCACTAACTACACCAAGATGGGCATCACCTCACGCTCACAAATCACCTTAGGACGGTTGGATTGTCCCTCTGAGATGGGAAAGTCACGTGACTCAAACAGTCCCAATCACTGCTGCTGCCGTGTGCGTAGTTCTATTTGTGGAGACGTGCACGCCAGCCTACGCTTCAGGGCGTACACTGTCAGTACGACGTGGGTGTGACACTGAACAGAGCTCCACTCTCACCCTTCTCCACTCCTCTCTCGTAGCTGTCGAACAACGTATGCAGTCGGGCACAGTTGTACATCACTAAAACCCCTCCTCTCGGTCCTTTGGTGGACACGCCCCCCCTCCCTCTGGATGTCCAGTGTCACCTGAACACACGGTGCTCGGTCACTAACTGTCCCACAGCCACAGAGAGGCTGTTTCAACGTCAGCACATGGTGCTCATGAGTCCGGTGCACGCAGCCGGCAGAGGGAACTCACAGGACTGGTGTGGACTGTGGAGAGCAGCTCAAACCTGACAGTGGCAGAGGTCATGACCCTGATGATGTCATCCACGTCTGACCTGCATGAAGAAAACCTCCTTTTTTATTCACCGACTTCCTGAATGAAATTGTCAATGGGGTCTGTTCCAACATACACAACACACCACACCTTCGACTTGATCGCCGTACTTCATCTCTGAGGCCTCTTCATTTGACCTCTTCTCAGCCTGAAAAGAGAGCAGAAGAGGAAAACAATGGACGATTAAATAGTGATGACGCAATCAAGGTTCAGTTACTTTAACGTTCAGGAAGAACTGCAAGGTGACAGTGGCTTGTACTATCACACTATTATATTTCAGATTCATTTGTACATTGTTTAAATGGTATTTAGTCCTGTATGTAGACAGGAGCAGGAGAAGGTCTTACTGCAGGTACTGTGCAGCGGAGAGGTGAGAACCAGGCGTCTTTACCGGGCCACACACCAGGTGGCGCTGAAAACACAGAGATCAGAAGCAGGTAAAGACAGAACACGTGACAGTACAAGAGGGAATGAGAGTGTGTGTGTGTGCGTTACCTGTGTATGTGGCGCCCCGCTGGCTCTCCACAGCATCGCTATCTGCTGCTGGCGGAACTCATCCTGACAGGACGTCACGTGTAACACTGTTGCCATGGCTACCTACAGAAAAAAGGAGCAGCAAGGATACACAGTTGTCTGCTTTATTAGAGAGAGAGAGAGAGTGTGTGTGTGGTGTGTGTGTGTGTGTGTGTGTGTGTGTGCGGTCTCACTGTGCAGTCGGCTGTAGCTCTGTCCAGTTGTGCCAGGTGGGAAACACTGTCTCTGTGCACTAAACACACCAACTGTTTGTTACCAGCACATACAAACAGCACCGATAACATCTTGTTCCATCTTCTCTGGTCAGGACTAAATCATGTTGACACCAGTCAGTAGCTGACACCACTCTCATATTTAGCAGGTACATATGGAAGGTAAGTACCCGGTATGTCATCTCTGGTCTTTATGGTGCTTAGGTTTGTTCATCCCAAAATTAGGAAAACTCTGAATTTCTGACAGAACCCACATGTGAAAATCTCAGAAATAGATCTTCAAAGTTTTGCCCATGAAAAAACAGCCAGCTAGTTTAAAACCCTGACCTCTAAAGTGATTCTTGTGATTTTGTTGATGAACAAATGGACAAAATATGATACAATACGCTAAGATATACGAAGATATACTAAGGTACATGAACATATGCGAAGATACTCTAAGATATACCAAGATACTCAAAAAAATATTATAGGTACGATAAGATATACTAAGGTACACAAACATATGCGAAGATACTCTAAGACATACTAAGATACGCTAAAATATACTAAGGTACGATAAGATATACTGATACTCTAAAATATACTAAGGTACGCTAAGATATACTATGGTACACTAACATATGCGAAGATACTCTAAGATATACTAAGATACTCGAAAATATACAAAGGTACGATAAGATATACTGAGTACGCTAAGATATGCTAAGATACTCTAAGATAGGCTAAGATACTCTAAGATACTCTAGATATACTAAGATACTCTAAGATATACGAAGATATACCAAGGTACACTAACATATGCAAAGATACTCTAAGATATACCAAGATACTCGAAAATATACTAAGGTACGATAAGATATACTGAGGTACGCTCAGATATACTAAGATACTCTGATATACGAATTTACATGTGTAACGTGACAAACTGCAGGTATGTTGTGTTGAAGACACAAGACAAGGTGAGCTGACCTGTGCAGGTACCCAGGCTGGGGTCATACCCCAGCAGCCCCTCCTCCTGGAACCACACGTGTCAAGTTGACCCTGAGCGCTCCTTCATTTTCCTCCTCCTCCATCTTCCTGCCCCCCCCGCCGCTGGTCCTCCTGCCTCTCTCCGTCTCCCTCTCTCTGTACGGACAGCTCAGCAGCGCTTCTGTATCTTCTCCTCACGCTCCTCATTGGACCAGCTGGCCACAGCCGTCGGCCAATCGATGCCCAGAGTTCGCAGGAAGTTGGTGATGTTGCTGTCTTGGGGAAGCGTTGGACAGTAGGACACTGAGAGTCTGGAAAGAATCCGCATCGGTTTCAATGAGGACTGGAGTCTAGATTTCCATTAATTCCACACCAGTATTCATATTTCAAAATGTCTAAATATTTTTAAGGCAACCGGACAAAACATAAGACAATAATACAACAGTAAAAAAAAAATGCTTTATATTTCTAAGAAGAACATTTGTTTCTCAATTTCCAAAACACTCACCCCTGTCCCTTCAGCAGCGCCCCCATGTGGTCAGCCAGCAAAACAGTCCCTGAGTTGGCCCAGAGTCAGCGTGTCAGCAGTGGGTGTGTTGGGTTTGGGGTGCAGAGCGGGGCAGTTGAGCACCACGCAGCCCTGCCTCTGACCGGAGGGGGTCAGGTACTCTGTGGCTCCATCTGATAGGACGGCCCGGAAGGCCGCAGCCCGGTCAACCTCTGATCCTCAGACCCTCGCTCATTACTTCCCCTCCTGCTACTGGGAGAACCCCGCTGCCCGCGGAGAGACAGGACCCTGGTCATCACTGCTGGAGGGACCTGAATGGACAGGAGGAGCTATCAAGACGCATGCACTGACTCATTTATTAGCTGTTTCTGAGAGGGCCAAACCCAAGGGCCCAGAAAGACAAGTTATAATTATTATTATTAATTTAAAAGTGATTAGTCTCCAGACAGATGGATGGACGGTGTACTTGTATTTATGTATTCGTCAAATATTATTTATTAGTGCAAGTCAAATAAACTCTCATTGCGATAGCTGCACAGTGGATGGTTTTGTTGCCATGGCGATAAAATTACTTGAATGACCAACTTTCCACCCATTGAGTGCTGTTGATCAGTTGGACAATATCTCTTGATGATCTCTTAAAACATAACCAACATGTAAAACATTCCACATCCTGGAGTTATTTGGTCGTTGTAAGACTGCAGGAGCTCTGGGAGAGAGGACCAGGTCAGTGTAAGTAGTGCAGCACAGGCAGCTGGAGGTTTGTGTGTGACCCACATTGGAACTCATCAGACCCCCTCAGGCTGCTGCTGTCTGCTCGATGGTGATGGAGCCATGAGTGGTCAGCAGCTGGCATTTGTCATCGAATTCAAACGAGTCAAACTCAGACCAGTAGTTTTGGGGAGCCGCCATTCGTTGTAATAAAGTAATTTACATGTTAATACGCTAAACAACGTCACATTCACACCCTGGCTCTTAGGACATCAAATAGCTATACTAAAATAGAAATTCGCAATTATAATCCATTTCTATCGACGTTCGGTTTCGGCCGTCCGGACTGCGTTCTCTAATAGAACCCGTGTGAGTCGAACCGACCTGTCCGTCCGCGTACAGCGTGGTTCAGCATCGTGGTCGGCGACAAGAAGTCTCTGTTTCTGAGGTTTTTTGGGCGCTGCTCTCCTTAAACCAAAGCTTCTCCCGGGTCGGGGAAGATCCTCTCGACGTCTCCGCGGCTGGAGTCGGGGACATATTCAGGCTTTCCTCCCCGCAGTGGCGGAGCTCAGCGCCCGGACTGTCGGAGTGATTCGGAGGGGTGAAGGCTCCTCTGGGTTCTTCTCCATCGCTAGCACACAGACAGGTGAGCTGACGACCAGGTTTACCAGCACATCCCGGCCATGCTACTATGTCCAGATAACTGTGTATTCCAGCTGACTTGTCGCGAACTGAGGTGGTCGAAACTCCAACGATTGACCCGCAGATCGATAGCAGATAGTGTCTAAAAAAACAGGACTGCATTGGGCTGTTTTTTTCTCTGCGGAACCAATGAAGTACTGTCCGTGTTTCTTTCGTGACGTATAGATGTGGAGGACCAGCGGACGATACTGCCATCTCGTGTTTGTCAGCGTCACTGCTGCGTTTATGGATATATTTTTGTAAGATAAAATAAATAAACGTACTTACTTGCAATGTTAGTATTCTTTTAAAAATATTGACCGAATAATAATTATACTTGTCGAAAGTAATACGGGAAGAAATAAGTAGTCTATTGAGCAGAGGTGGGTAGTAACAAGTTACATTTGCTCCGTTACATTTACTTGAGTACGTTTTTGAAAACAAAATACTTCAGTGAGTAGTTTTAAATCTCTATGCTTTTTACTTTTACTTGAGTAGATTTATACTGCATTGTGCTATATTGAGCTCGTTACTTTTATCAGAAAGTCCAGAAATATTGAGTATATACTTTATTTTGTCACAGAGAGACTTCCGCCCAAGGCTCTCCCGCGTGACTGTGTTTAACCAATAAAACGTGCAGTGTCGTCACGTGACCATACTCAATCTCAGCGGCGGGACGGTTTAGCTTAGCGGCGACTGCGGGTCGGTCGATAGCAAAACAATGGGCCGAAAATGTTTGTTCTGCATGTTCTCCTACAAGCGAAGAGTTTATGACAGTTTATGGCCTTTATTCCGTCTTGTACTGAGCCACAAGCACAGAGTTTATGGGCTGTCTTGTTCTAGTTTTCTGCCTGCTGAGCCTGTGGAAGAGTGGAGAGGTGTGGAAATGTGTTACTTGTGCTGTAATTTAATCTGTAAATATTTATTTGTATGTACTCTATTTCATTATTTTTTATTTGTATTGAAGTACTTCAATTCACATTATTTTTTTTTACATTTTATTTAAAGATATTTCATGATTTAATTTTGTTATTTTATTGATGCAATAAACCACGCTCTGTAAAGTCTGATTGAATGCTCCTCAACAAATAAATCAGATGTTACTTAGTACTTGTAGTTTTTTCACCAAGTACGTTTTTACTTCTACTTGAGTAATAAATATTGAATTCTGAACTAACAGTACTTTATACTTGAACACAATTTTTGGCTACTCTGAACCTACAATATTACGTAAAAATGCTATTCTCCATTTCAGTTATACAAACGAATTTCATGACAGTTTTTGTCCCTCTCAACTCTTTATCAGTATTTTCAATTTACAGATCTTTTTTAACAAAAATATTTTATATATATGTAACCAGCAGTATACAAATTGGTTATAAACACTGCCCAAGACTGCCACGGACTTGTTTCGTCCTGACTCACACAGATGTCACAGAAAAATGTAATGGATTTCATCTTACGTGTGCTAATCGTCACGATAAACGTCAGTATTCCAGATATTCTGTCACCTGGAGCGTTTTTGTTCGTTTTCGTTCGGCCAAAGACAGCGCCACGAGACGACTTGCTTCTGTATGTTTTACGCGCACGTGTCATCACGTCACTTCCGCCGTTCTGAACGCCAGCGAAACGTTTTAACCTCGGACAATTAAACCAAATCTAGTGCACATTTGAAAACTAGTGATGTTTGATACCACCCATTTCCTTTCCGATCCGATACTGAGTAAAATCCAGGCTGGTATCGGCGATACCGATCCGATACCGATACTCTTTGCAAATACACCAAATATGTCTGGTAAATCTAAAAAAAAAGTAGTGTATTTCAAATCATAGCTTCATAAAGAATACAAGACATCAGAGTAATGTATTTATCTATTTAAACTCTGAAGTATATTTACAATACAGAAAAACAGAGGATCTTAGTATCTCAGTGATACACATATTATTACTCCAAGCTGAACTCATGCAGCTATTTGTTGAAGCATGTATTTATTTCGTTACTTATTTCATGACCATATTTATTAATTTGAATAACTCCAACAGCAACGGTGCTTAGCACCACTCAAAGCTCCGCATTTTCTCCCTCTGCACCTGGATATTGCCCGCAGCACCGAAGGACTCCGGCAGAGACGACTGACACTGGGCTCTCCTCTTCTGTCCGCCTCATCGTAAACGCCACATATTCGGTTTTGAGGTTTTAATCTGAGGTGTTTCACCAGGTTTGTTGTGTTGCCACAACTCCTTACTGCTTTTCCACAAACATCCCCAAACCGCGTCTTGGCTGTTTGTGGAGCTGAAATAGCTCTACACATGACTTCTTTTACGTTCTGCCACTCTACAGACTGAGTGACTGGACGGACTCTTACACATTAAACACTTACCACAGGCGGAAGAAAAAAGTAGTTCCCACCACCGCGTATCATTTAGACAAGATCTCAGTAGTTTAGTTACTTTCCACTGTGTTCCTGTTAATGAAATACATGACCTCGAATGACTGAAGTACCAAAAGTATCGATATCTTAATTTGAGGATCGATTTTGGGAGCATAAAGATCTGGTATCGGAGGTATCGATATTTCAGTATCGATCCGCACATCACTATTGAAAACGTCTCTGTACACAGAAGCTCCAAAACGTGTTATCTATGTATCTGTCTGTCTGTCTTGTCGCTCTTAACAGCTTTAGAGTAGAACTTGATGCTTATAGGTGAGTTAGTGACATAAACTTTAAACTGAAGTAGAATTTCAGATTTTTAAAATCACAAGAAATTATCCAAATTTAAAAAATCGAGTTACATTCGTTACGCAACACTCTAAAATGATCACTTACTTAAAACTGCAAGACAGAACTCTACTCTAGTACTTTAGCGTGTATCGAGTGGTAAAGGAACGTAATACTAGATCAAGAACAAGCAAGGAGAGTAGGGAGCTTTGTCTTTGACAAGTTTGGGAGCCCCACCGAAGTAGAGCGACAAAAAATTAAGTTATACTCTTGTTGTTCCTCTCCACGGAAATCTTTAGTAAAAGGCGAAAGATTTATTCGATCTGAAGAGAAACAAGAGTGATCTACCGTGCAGTCGCACTAACTGCCATCCCCTTTCTCCTCTCTACCATCGTCACTTATGGTTTGTGGTACACCGACGTCCCAGTTGACGTTTTTTATAACCAGTGTTTAATTATAAGTACCCCGATTACCAAAACATACACGGACCTTCACTAACAGTCTTAATGTGGTTTAGACAAGAACAGCCAAACGCGCGCTAAGCACTGTGGGTAATAAACCACGCCTTCTTTGTAAGAAATAAAGTTTTCTACTCGTTCGAACTATAAATGTTCTCAAAAGAGATGAGGGGAAACCACAACACGCCATCAGTGGAAAGAATGTTAATGTTCATGAAAAGAGCGTCAGGCTTTATCCGTTTTACATGACCAGTTCAGAACAGAGAGTGTACATTTGTGGCAAGAGAGTAATCCAGCGTTCTCCCTGCAAAGCATTGTGGGAAACAAACTACGCTTTCCTTCTTCTTTCCATCGATTCACCGTCTCCCTGTCCCCTCCGCTGGACTGAATTTATATGTCTTTATTTACAATCTCATATAATACACTACACGTTTGCATCCATTGGGCTCTAATAAACATCTGCTTCGCCGTTCCACGATACGAGGATTTACTAGTCTAATGCTAATGAGAGACATCATTTCTATTTAGACAATTCAGGAAGCCCCACTTTCGCAGGGGCGTCAAAAAATTAGGTTATACTCTTGTTGTTCCTCTCCACGGAAATCTTTAGTAAAAGGCGAAAGATTTATACGATCTGAAGAGAAACAAGAGTGACTATCGAATGACAGCGCTAACTGCCAGTTCCCTTCTCCTTTCTACCATCGTCACTTATGGTTTTTTTGTACACTGACGCCACAATCGAAGTTTTTACAATCCGTGTTTCACTACGAGTAGCACGAAGTGCTAATACTCGGCAACAATACTTCACTAGTAGATGTAAGGTGGTTTATACAACAACAGCCAAACACACGCTAAGCATTGTGGGTGATAAACCACGCCTTCTTTGTAAACCAAAACAATGAAACGGTTTCTATTCGTCAAAAATAGTCTGTAAGTTGTCTCAAGAATATGAGGGAAAAGTGACAGTTTGTTCTGCAAACCGTCAGTGGAAAAACGTTTACGTTCACGTAAAGAGCGTCACGTTTTAACCGTTTCGATGACGCTACCAGCGAGCATGCGCAGAACAGAGAACAGAGAGCGTACAATTGTGGCATGGTAGATAGATGTCGAGTACAAGCCACGCCTCCTCATGACTAATATAGGAAATAAAATAGGAAACCCCACGTGCATCGGGCATCAAAACGTCTAAATCAACAAAACGAAATAGTTTTGTTGATTGCTTGCTAGATTTGTTTGAAAGAACGAATGCTTTGGGTGAACGAACTGTGCTGAATCCGAAAAGACTCAGTTCATTTCCCAGTTCAGCTGAGTGCGAACGGTGAATCTGATTCGCTGGTTCCTTCCCTGCGAACGAGTTGCTTGACACGAATCACTCACATTCACACAATAACACAATAATAACACACTATTATTCTGCAGCGGGTGCTGCCGGGAGCTCCTCTTCCAGCCCCGAAGCACTCACAGGCGGTCGGCTCCACATCACGGACACTGTGGATGTTGAGTCCTGAGCGGTAGTCAGAAGATCACTGCCGATCTATAGATCAGTTAAATGTATCTGGATCCTCATAAAATCCGCGTTCGGCTTCGTCATTCAGTGATGAATTTCTAAAATGTGACGATTCCCAACAGGAGTCTGGCGCGTTTCCGCAGGGGGGTTAAAGTCAAGTTAATAGTCAAGAGTCGATCCTCAAATAGTGTAGAAATAGCGGTCGTACAATCACCACACGTATTTGACCTCAGCCAACTGATGAGTTCACACACAAGACATGAACTGTCTCTGTACTATCGTGCCTGTAGTTGAATACGGTCTCATATTTATACTCAGCAGCTGAACCCAGTATGGTGCGTATCTTCTACAACTCATGCAAGATGGCAAACAAAACTTTTTTTTGTTTTGTTTTTGTTTCGGTCTCGAGCTAAACTAGTCTTGGTCCTGACTCGGTCTTGATACTCTCTGGTCTTGGTAGAGTCTTGGTCTCGGTTTACGGTCTCGGTTCACCTCCAAGTCTACCAGACCCACATGCAGGTGGTTGACGGGTTAACAAGCTGAAGGCACCCCGGAAGCAGTACACCACTGTGGCAGCCACCGGGTCAAGTGGCCCCTCTGCGAGTGTCACCGGATGCCCCTCTGGCTCCACCCATTAACAAGTACGAGCATCCCGACGCCGAGGTCCATCTGTGGGACGTTGTAGACGAGGACCAATGCAGCTTATCGGAGCAGCCTCCCTCCATCAGCGAGTATGTGTCCGGCCCCATTAAACCATTAACACAGACAGCATCCCTGCCGATACGTTCACTCTGGCATCCTTTGGAGTACCGTAATTACACAACTATTTGCATCGGAAAACGTCCAACAGTTTCTGAAAGCTGAGCAGTTGCACTCAGTTCCCCAACCTGGTGTGAAGGAGCTAGGAGAAGGACAACATATCGATCGGTTCCTGAAAGTTACAAAGTCTCACTTCATAATCAAGTTGCAGTCTTTGCTGTCATTACGGTAATGATTTGCCGGCTTCTGACAAAAAAGCAAACAGGATTACTGTAATGACAGCAACGTGTCTGTTCTTACCTTTCAGGAACTGTTTGACGTTTTATGATCGACGAAATAGTCGAGTACTCCAAAGTATGCTATGACAAATGTACCATCGGTGGTAGAGGGTTCATGTTCTTCCTGAGCAGTTGTTCTTGTTTTCTCTGCTGGATCCAAAGTTTTTCTCACTGGACAACAGCAAACGTAAAATGCGGTGATGATACCGGACACATCGGTACACATAGTGTTCCAATCCCTCCACACGAGGAAGGACTGAGGAAGAAGTCAGCTGGTCGCCATGGACTCTGGATATCTGCAGGTTACTCAGGAGCTGATGTTCTTCTTCACCAGCGGACCAGTCCTACGCCTGCACTCCTTATTGTTTTCATCCTGAAGAACGGCTCCTTCAGATCCAGGCCGGGACCCGCTCACACTGCAGGCCGCCATCTTTAGTCCTCATTCACTACTGGCCTCACCAACAGAGGGAAGACTCAGATCCAAACCACATGTGGCGGTGGTTTTAAATCGGATCTCCACTTGGGCTGCACGATATGAGAAAAACTGCCGATAGGCTGATATGATATTCAGAATGGTGATAAGTGTCAACTATAAAAAGAACACATCCATAATAACCCCTGAACAGCTGATTTAGCACTTTTTTTTATTGATCTTGAACACTGAATTATAACCATATAGCCATAAAACCCGTAGAAAACAATATACAACCATTATATAACGTATCAATAAGCCATTCACAACCAGCAAGGTGAAACCAACCCACAACAGAAACTAACATCCAGTGAGGAGGACAAATATCCACACCTCAGGGTAAGTTATTGCCTTAATATTACACTTCTTTGCCTTGCACGAACATCACGGTAGCGACTGAGTTTCCATATTGCGTTGTCGTGGCAACACATGAACTCATGACAAAACTCTGCACCTGTGTGTTGCAGATAATGTCCGTCTGTAAAATCGGACAGGTGTCGGGTGGAAGCTGCTGCCTACAGTGAAAGAGGTCTGATGTGTTTGGTTTGAACCTTTTATCATCTGCACGTTGTCGCTGTTAAAGTGACGTCGATGTGACACGTCGGCCAGCAGCTCGAGAACAGAGAGGACAGTACATGTAAGAGTAAAACATGCAGTGGACAGTGTACTGAGAGTTTCAGATTTATTGGAAGTATCGGTAGAAAGATGCAGAGAACACGGCACGCTCCGATCACTGGGGCCCAGGAGACGCTGTTGTTCGGGGTCATTCTTGGCTGACACGAAATTCCCGGTTGCAATTTCCTTTTTCAGCAATCCGGGAGAAAACGTGTCATTTAGGAAAAACTCCTTCTGCATCCAAGTCAGGGACGAGTCGAAAACTGCCAAAAACAGATCGGGTCTCGACGGGGGAAGAGCTTCGGTCAACAGTAAATGATTGTAACCATCAACAGCACGAGGTCATTTTCAGAGCGGAGTGGAGCGGAAGTGATGATGTGACCTCTGTCAGGTCGTGTTGGCGGCGACACCGTGTGCATCGTGGAATGGAAACGGACGCCACAACCAGCTGGAGCTCAGAGTCACAGCTGCATTATGGGTTCCGTTACAATCCCACCCCGCCAGAACGAGCTGGATGTCCAGGCGACGCACATCTGGGCACGAAACTGAAGAGACGGGAAGAAGGGAACGTGAATGAATGGACTGCACTAAAGTTTTTCAAAGAAATTTAAAATAAGTATCAATAAATCACTTCATTTATTGAACCTGAAAATTCTTTGTTTCAAATATATTATTTAAAGGGGAAAAAATAAAGTCGGTACATCCATAAACAAATCAACCAACCCATTGTATCAACAATAAATAAAATTCTAAAATATAAAACATATATATAACATATGTTGTGCTCCATTGGAAAAACCTGTTTGAAAAAAGAAAGCAGTCAGGCTGATAAGGACAAAGTGACAGAAAGAAAACGAGGAAGGAGGGAGCTGATGAAATGGAGGAAGAATTGACATGAAAATGACTCTGTAGTGTTAAAACTCTCCATGCTGACTCTTTCTTTCTTTCTGTCTTTCTTTCTTTTCAGTGAAAGAACAAACACTGCTGTGAACAACTGAAGATTTTTTGAATATGAGCTGAGCTGGAGCTGAGGATTCGGTCAGGAGCTGGAAGGAGAATGAAACTAAAGAGTTGGAATGAGGAGACACAACAGATTCACATTGAGGAGTTGAAGACAGAAATAATGGATCATGGATTTAAAATAGAAATAAAATATGAGTAGATGTCGTCTCTTACCAGCATCTCTCCTCGGCCGTCCGTCTGTGTCCCGTCTCGCTCCAAACTTCCTCTTTAAATATTCTTCATTCATTTCACTTTCACTTCTCCAGATCAGACTAAACTCCTCCCCTCTTTCCTTCTCCACTCCCTCCTCACTGACTTTCTTTTTCATTTCAATACAATTTCACACACAGGGTGAAAGTATTCTCTATTCATTCATTCATTCATGACTAATTCATGTATTCATGTATAAAACTGAAATACATGATGAAGCAGTTCATTATTATTATTATTAGGTGTGTTTGTGACGTTTCTCAGATTTCATTTGCACTTTCAGCTAATTGTCAGTTTTATATTAAATACACTGATATGACTAAAAACTACAACTTCACTACGATGAATTGTCAAATTGATTTCCTCAAGTGTATGTCTGTGTGTATTGAGGAGTATTGGGGCCATGCAGTATTTGAGAGGAGGAAGATCTTTTTTTCATTGTGCACTTTGAACGTTTTATTTGAAAGTTCACATTTCGAGAAAAAAAGTATACATTTCAGTAATAAAATCAAAACATTTCAAGTCGACAAACAACTTTGTGAACAAAGTCAGCTTTTTTCCCAAGTGCTTCTTCTTCTTCTTCTTCTTCTTTCAGCTTTGTCCCTCTTCAGGGGGTTGCCACAGCGAATCATCGATTTCCATCTTTCCCTGTTCTCTGTATCCTCTACTCTGACTCCAACTACCTCCATGTCCTCCCTCACTGCATCTATAAACCTCCTCTTTGGTCTTCCTCTCTGCTCCTACCTGGCAACTCCATCTCTAACATTTTTTCCCCAAGGTGCACAATGAAAAATATAATAACAAATATGTTTCTCCCACATGGCCCTAATACTCCGTACTGTGTGTATTACATGTCAAATAAAAGTAATGATGAATAATGATGAACCAAAATGTACAAGTAGTACCCTCATGAGGTAACCCCAGAGGTCATGTTTTTATACTGAATCCATGTATGTAAGTCACATGATAGAGCTCAAGTACAACGAACATCCAACTGGGATTTTGTTGTGTGGAAACAACTCTACTTGGAGTGGAAAACATCATCAGCTCATGTGTAAACTGGGTTTGATCCTCTGATTGGTGTGTTAATGATGAACTGATGTCAGACAGGTGAGAGCAACAGAGTGTGACAGGACACATCCCATCCGGCTGGAAAGTCCGGAGAATTTGGCCGAGACCTGATCCTCCCTGGAGATGTACAACAGAATTCAATGGATTCTGATAACTGCTAAAAAAAACCCCATGATGAGTCCGTGTAACTTTCTGTGACATTGAAGAATTTAGCTTTTCTTTTTTCCACAAATGGATTGTTAGAATTATGTGTAGATCTTCCGTAAAGCCAGTAAACAGTTGCAATAACCACACGTACTCCATAGATCTCATACAGTTAATGTGCAGTCAACATCTGAATCTTTTCAGAAATCCTGCTATAATATTCATATTTGCGCAGCTTGTACATATTTAACACACAAAATCACGAATCATTCATTTCATTTAGCTTTTATAAAATGTATCTCGTGTTCTTTAGTAAAAGTAAGTCTGATAACATTAGTGTTGCAAACTAGATTAGAATATTAAATGCATTTTTTTATCTTAAAGTATATAATTCAGAGTAAATCAAGGAAGTAGAAATTGTTCTGAAATCATTTATGAAATAACATGCTGGCGGGGGTTTGATCCAGTCTGCCACTTAGAACTCTATTATCGTGGTGGAACTCGAAGGAACAGCTTTCTCTTGAACATAAACTACAATAAACGTTCTTTGTTGAAAGGACAATCATTTACATGTGTAAACTTGGTCCAGGGATGTGACAGTTCAGCAATAGGAATCTGTGTGCTATGTGTGTGTGTGCTATGAGAAATAGGAGAAATGAGAACAGTCAGTTGAAAAACAAGCTTTTTATTTGAAAATGGACACATGAAGACATCTGATATGATCACGACATGAAGACGTCAGAGGATTCGACATGACGAAGGACTGATAAATGCTTCGTTCTCCTCCACACACATACCGACAAACAGCACAGACGATGCATAGATAGATGGAACTGGCAGGAAGACTTTGGAAGAGCTGTGTGTTTGTGTGTGTGTGTGTGTGTGTGTGTGTGTGTGTGTTTTTAAAGGCTATTAACCTCTGCAAAGGAGATGTTTGATCGTAACATGAAGTAAATCCTGGGCCACAGGGAAATTGTTACATGATGGCGGCAGATTCAAAAGGCTCGTTTCTCCCTGTGTCCATGGTTAGGAAGAGTTTCTTGAAGAATGTTCCACCAGAGGATGTACTGAATCCGTTGGGAGGGAAGTTCCACCTGCGGCGAACTTCTTCTCAAAACAGACGTTTCTCGTAACTGTAAGAGAGAAAACTGAGTCCGTCAGATGAACGAGGACACAACAGGAGAAATCTTGTCTTTAACAGAGTTGTTATGTAGACGGAAGCAGATGGACGGAGGCCTATTTTGAGTTTGTGGGTAGGGAAGAACAAAGAAATTCCTAAGATTTGAGAGTGTTCAAGAAAATATTGAGGAATTGTCCTGATGAACCTCTCAGTTTAGATCTAAAACATTATTGAGATTGTTCTGAAGAACAGATCGGAGAGTCTGGCCCTGTCCCAGAAAGATGCGACAGCGGCCAGGATGGAGACACTAAAGAGGAACTCTGTGGTTTGTGGGCAGTTGTGGGGCTTAAGACTGTTAAACTAGTAGAATAATAAAAACAAACAAAACACTTCAAACAGCAACTTGTTCCTGTGGAGCTTAGTGGATGGATGTTTAACACGTGTACCTGTGCAGGCTGTGGACTCCACCCTCCATCTGCGCTGATGCCGTTCTCTTTTCAAATTTAAGATCCCCAGAGTACATCATGGCTCTGCCAGGGAGAGAGAACAGGCTGTTCACCCACATGACAGACAGACACCACTTCTTCATCCACTTCATCCATTTACTGTTAACGTGCCTACCTGAATGGTTTCTTTGATGACGCACACTAACTCATCTAAGAAAGGTGCTAATCGCTTTAGTTATGAACGGGAGGAGGAACAATGAAAAGACAGAGATGGCAAAAAAAGCTAAAGCAGAGCATAAAATAAAAAGGAATTCCTTTAAAATGATCACACATCAAAGTGCTAAAATGCATTTAAAGAGTTCACCCATGGGGATTTGAAAGGACAAATGGTTTTTAGTCTGAACTCTGGGCTCAACTATCTGACCTGAGTCCATAGATCCATAGACATGTATGAAAAATGAAGTGTATTGCATGATTACACTGAATTTTATTTTGAAGAGCTCACTTACTTTGGTGTGTGTGTGTGTGTGTGTGTGTGTGCGTGCATGCATGCATGCTACCTGAGCTGTGTGAGACTCTTGGACCCGATGTCCTGGCACGAGTGCTGAATGCCGGCCAGCAGGTAGGGGACAAACTTGTGGATGGAGCCTTTATCCTGCACGGCTCCAGAAACACCCTGTGCCACTTTGATCTTGTCGCTCTCACTGGTGGGGGGGGGAGAGAAACGGGACGGGTGGTGCGTCTCTTAACTCAAAACATCATGTGCAACAGGATGATTGACGTCAGGGTTGTCAAATATACGGCCCAGGGGCCAAAAGGGGCCCTCCAGAGGGTCCAATCTGGTCCCCGAGACCAATTTGCAAAAAAGTGCAGGTTGCATAGAAACCATCAACTTTAACTGGTTTCACTAACAGTAGCTGCAAAAAATAAAGTGAAACTCTATTTTTCAGCTCCAGATGTGTGACTACATGTTTTTTTACCTTTGTAGATACACGTGTAAATGATGAACTGAGGCAGAATATTGCATATTTTCAAGTTAATATTGTAAAACTGTAAACATTCTCCTGATGCCTTTACTTGCACTAACAGGGAAACATTTGGACTTGTGTTATCTTACTTTACACTTTTTGGTGGCGATCAAACTGAATGTGACCTGAACTAATATTTTTGTGACCCCCTGGTCTACAGCGTGTGAGCAGCACCCAGTGGTTCATGACTTTCATAAGCTGAGTGATTCAAGGATTTGCCACTAGGTGGTGCTGTTTCATCCTCTGAAAATGTAAAAAGAGGAAGAACAGCTGTTTTCTGGGAAAACATTAAATCTTTCTGCTCTGGATGGATGGATTTCTTCACTCTGTCATCCTGACTTCACCCCGGGTGTACACTGGTGGTGTCTGCTTCATAGAACGGCTGTTTACCGCGCCGCAAATTCTCAATTCACACTATAGATAGAAAGTGTTCAAGGCATGAACGCCCGACGAGTGCAGCAAGACTACGAGGTCGCACCAAAAAAAATCACAACAAACGAAGAGTCCTGTCTGATGTTCTTCATCAGTACAGCCATGTATTGACGAGTCACGCCAATCTGTATGTGGGTGTTTTAACTGTGAAAATCGATCAAATCCAGCATTTGGTGCTTTATTTTGAAATTCAACACGGATTTGTGTATCGTATTGTGTGTAACCTCCCGGTATGGATGATCTGCTCTGTGGGATAGACCTGGCTCGTATTTCTAGAGCGTTGAACACTGATTGACAAGAACGCCGGCGGATCACCAGCGGAGCCACGACGCAGGTACTTCCAGGGTAAAGCTGGGGTCAGAGGAGACACCAGTACCTGAAGTATCTCGTCTGGGATCCCAGGTTTTTATCCATGGCGTCCAGAGAGCCCATGCCACGGTACTTCTTCAGCCTGATGCCGTCGGAGAAGAAATATTCCCCGGGAGCTTCACTAGTGGCAGCGAGCAGAGAGCCCATCATCACTGGGAACACACAGCAGTCACAGGTTAGACGTGTTTTTACCGTCTCTCATCCTCTCTGTGCTGTGGTTTGGAGGCGGCTGGTTGTCTAGTGTGTGTGTGTGTGTGTGTGTGTGTGTGTGTGTGTGTGTGGTGTGTGTGTGTGTGTGTGTGTGTGTGTGTGTGTGTGTGTGTACCTGTAGACGCTCCCAGAGCCAGAGCTTTAGCGATGTGTCCTACAGTCTGGATGCCGCCATCAGCGATGACGGGCACGCCGAAGCGCCTGGCGTACTCCGATACCTTATACACAGCGGTGGCCTGAGGTCTGCCCGCACGCCAGCACTGTGGAGACGACGACAAGGACCGAGGACTGAATGTGAACACAGGAGACGTCCGTCCAGCTCTGACATGCAGCTGGTGTGAACACTAACAACTACCAGAAACCAAACCGATCACAATGCTGACACATTCCCCCCCGAGAAGCGTCTGACTGAGGTCAAGTGATCAACAGTCCGGCTTCTCCAGCTTTACCAGCCGGCTACACATCATACCAGCGCTTTTGTCAAAGGAGTTTGGGACCAGAGATCATCAGCTGGCTGTTAAACTGTCAAAGAGAAATGATCTAAAAGTCATGCAGGGTGGAAACTTCAGGGAAGTTGGTGTGTAAAAGGAAACCACACACAGTGGATGAGCACAGAGGGCGGGAAGACGTCGATGTGGAGAATGAGGAATTAAATGTGTCATATCGAAAACAAGTAAACCTCACTACTTAAAGAGCCAAACCCCTCCATCAAACCCTCCTGGATTTTATTGCTTATTTTATCTGCTGGTGCTGTCTGAATTTGACTCACACAGTCCAAATTGGTCACATTCTACTTGTTCGGTTAAAGTCTCGTTTCAGACAAGAAACAACAAAGCCTGAAGAACATCTCTTTCCTCCCTCTGTGTGAATCGTGTTGAAAAAACACTAACAATTAAACAACCACACACGGTTTGGACCAGCCACTATCAGACTAAAGGTTTTCAAAATAACCAACGGACAAGATGAACGCGTGTCCCACTCGGTCATCATCAGGACCAGAGAGCAAAAGGTCAGTAAAGTGGAAGTGCAATAATCCCTCGGGATGATGACAGATTAGTGAGATCACGGGAACAAGCAAAACCCCAAAACCCCACAAGAAGACCTCAGGCCAGCTCTCCAAACCAAACCATCTGACACTACTTCTACCGATGCAGAGCAGTTAACCAATCAATCAATGCAGCAGGCTGTGAAAGAGGGGGCGGCACACTGTGATAGGGGAGCCAATGGGAGCCCAGAACAGGCCGGAGGGGGGCGGGGAAACTTACTGGAGTATCCTGTAACAGTGGTTGGGGTTTTGGGGGCTGTGGAGCTTTAAAGCTGGTGGTACAGTAAGGGGAGCTGGACGCACACGCACAAGCACACACAAACACACACACACACACATACAGAGAGAGAAAAGACAGAGCAAGAAGGAGGCGCGGCAACAATAACAGAATGGTGGACGATACCCTTGAGAATAAAAGATTTGTATAATCTTCGAGCACACGAAGAGACGTGCTGAGGATGAAGAAGCACACACACGATGAGGATACTTCAACCCTGCCAGACCATTCAGAGCCAACGTTAACCCAATGCCAATTCTAATGAGTAGTTTTCACACTGGATTTGACTGAAAATCAGCTTCATTCCTCACATTAGACGACTAGAATAACATGGTCACTTTGCATGTGACACCAGGTGATCACAGCAGCTGACGCTCCTGACTTGAGCTGAGAAAAGACTGAAGACACTGTGTCCCCTCATGACCTGCATGACGGGACACGGACCAGGACATGAGAGACCCCAACAATACAATACAAAGCACCACAGAGAACAGTGTGTTTCAGAGATGCTATAATATTTCCACCGATGAAAAACTGTTCATCGAGCCGACACACACCACAGAGGAAATCGCCCACAAGCTGATGGCTGTAACACAACAACAAACCGCAGACAATCTCTTCAGATGTTCAAGTCGCTCACCTTCCTGCGTGATGCAGATGGAGCCGCTGCCCATCCCGACTCTCAGCCCGTCCACTCCGGCATCGATCAGGTTCTTGGCCTGAGCGGCGGGTCACAACTGCGGTGGACAGAAGGAAACACAACGACTGTAACCTCCACCCCAACGAATGAGGTTTGTTGACTGATACGACACGACTCATCTCTTTTCTTGCTGACAAATTTAAATCCAAAGGTTTCACACAGCTCATCTACCTCAAACTTTGTGATGGTCAGTTCACCATAACTGTAACAATTCTTTGAAGCTAAATGCTAACATGAGTTAGCATCATCAGACAGAGTTTCTCTTGTAACAGAGTGTCACAGTTCACCTGCTGCTATGTTTTCTTTAATGCGGTGTATTGATCACATCTAGGAAAGATTTTTACCAGATAATTAACTGCTTTTATTGTCCCTCTGTGTCAGAGCAGCAAGAAAAAAATTCATAACAATGTCACAGAACACATTGTACATCATAAGTACGCGTGCAGTATTAACAATAAATATAGGTGTAAGAAAAATATATGTTCACATATACACAAGTGAAATAATAGAAAACTACACTGTGGATAAAACGACAGTGTTACTATGCTATCCAACTATTCGGTCAGTAAATGTGTAGTTACCGTTGCCGCCGATGACCTGTAAGCTCGGGTACTTCTCTTTGATATATCTGATCATGTTGATCTGGAAGATTGAGTTGCCTTGAGACGAGTCCTGGAGGTATGCAAGAACATCAGCATCAATACAATGCAACTGCAGCGCTTGTTTGTTATAGTCCAAAGTTGTTAGAGGGAACAGTCTGTTGTGAAGTACTACTGATTTTCACTGATGGTTACTGTCACAATCTGAGCATGAATTGACTCCTCACCAGTACGACCACGTCCACCCCCACTCTGCACCAGCAGGTCCAGTCTGTATTTGTCGTCCTCGTGGGTTCCGATCGCGGCGCCGCACAGCAGCTGCTTGCGGGAGTCTTTGGACGCCAGAGGGAAGTCTCTGTTCTTCTTCAGGTCTGTGCGGGCAATGATGGACACCAACGCTCCCTCTTCGTTTACTATGGGCAGTTTTCCTGGAGGGGGAGTCGGAGAGAGTAAACAAACTTGTAAAAACATCAGTGCTCTGTGGATGTGTTTATTCCCAAGAATACACACAGCCAACGTCCTTCTCACCTTTCTTACTCCTTTGGAGAATTTCATTGGCTTCTTTCAGTGTCACTCCAGCAGGGGCGACCACGAGATCCTCTCGCTTTGTCATCACCTGGTTGAATGTGACATAAAAAGAACTGTTACAAAACAAGATTCACGTTCTTGGTAATGTGAGTTTAGAACAAACTGTGCTAGCATGCTGGTCTAGAAGAGTGACATAAGTCAGAGTTTGCTAAGTAACAGCGGCCTCTGCTGGAAGAAGTGTGAATTACAGCAGTTCTGTTGGTATTTATTTGGAGCGTCAGGGCACCAGGGCAACAGTTTGACTTGTGTCTCTGCAACTCTTTTTTGATACAGATGCTAAGTGTCAGCATCTCACCTCACTGAGTTGCAGGTCATGGTCCTCGTCCTTCAGGAAGGTCAATGTCCCTGGATGAGATGATGCCCACCAGCCTGCTGCCTATTTTCCCGTTTTCTGTGATGGGAATGCCACAGGAAACCGTGCCGTGCTTTGGCCTGGAAGACGTCCCGCACGCGGTCACTGGGGCTCATCACCACAGGGTCGGTGATGAAGCCCTGCTCGTATCTCTGGAGGGATGAGAGGGCAAGAAGGATGGGGGTGGGGATAAAAGTAAGGTTCTACTGATCCTAACTAACAAAAACAAATTGACTGCGCCAACTGAAAGGACAGAAGACAAAATACAAGAGAAGATCATGCGAGGTGAAGAAGACGAGATAAACTGAGGCATAACATTCTAAATTCATAAAACAAACAAAATGACAGGGTAGAGCCAGGCTAGAGCGACTCGAGGGCCACAACAAACAAAAACAAAGACACTCAGACATGAAGAGAGGAGATATGAAGAACAGAACGGAATGTCTTGGTTACCTTGACTTTGCGAACTTCATTAGCCTGGAACTCTGGAGTACAGTTGTGGTGGATGAAGCCGATGCCACCTGTTAACTGGGAGCACGCAAGTGAGCATTTATTTATGAAATACACGTTTTATTAGTCTGGAAAGAGTGAGTGAGTGAGTGAGTGAGTCCCACTTACTGCCATAGCAATGGCCATGTTGGCCTCTGTGACCGTGTCCATGGGAGAGGAGACAAAGGGAGTTTTCATGGTGATTTGTTTGGTGAGTGCCGAGGTCAGGTCCTGTTCAACACACAGCAGAAGGAGCTTGGACACATGTGGATGCTTTAAACGTTTGAAGCTACTGCTGCAGTAAAACAGGAAGAACTAACAAAACCAACCATCCACTAGACAGGAAATGACTATTTGCATCACTAAACAACATGATGAGACAACAACATGAGAAACCACATACTTTCTTGTGCATAATGAATATAAGATAATAGTCCTCACTATAGTTTGTGGAGGCATTGTACGCAGTTCAGTTCATGAACATCTGTGATAAGAGGCAGATAACTGGAGTTCCATGCCCCCCACTCAAACATTATTCCAGATTACTTTAATTGCACCACAGCTATTTTCATCAGACTCACCACTTGATCTGATGTGAAGTCTATGTAGCCTGGCAGAATCAGGAAGTCACTGAAACAGGAAAAGGAGTCATTAGGATGACATATTCAGCAGCCCAGATTTGATTTGGGTCATTGGCTGAAGCCTGACAGCACGCTCGCAACTAAATAACAAATGGGCTCTCTTTTTATTTTTAAGCCTACAACTTAACCTGCGTCAGCGCATTGTGTGCCCATTAGGCTAAGTTCACATGTACTGATACAGTGAGACACTACGAGCAAATACTCGCAAGCAAATGTTTGTGGTACATAAATAGGACGCCAAGAAACTCTTCGAAGGAAAATGCGACTGGACTCCTCAGGAGCTCTCATGTGACAGTGCAATGTGTGAGACATTTATGTATGGCAAGGAGATCCATGTGGGGAACGCCATTGACAGCAAGGCCCATAAGACAGTGACGCCCAAAAAAAGAAGCAAGGGTAATAAAGTGTGTAAGAACACGTGTGCATGCAAACATGTGCCACACGCCACTGAACTGCTTCTATCAGTCATTGTAATTTTTTTTTTATACTAAATTCTGACAGCTACAACACCACTGAATGATTCATTAAGTTCTCTACAACTTGTGCAAAAACAAAGACTTATATATACTGTTATTATAATACATACACTGCAATCAGTTTTTTTTATTCTTATGCTTATTCATTTCTGGTTAGATGCTAAACAGCATTCCAGCACCTAAGTACCTGTATACTATGTAGTAACAAAGTTGACTCTACTAGTTCACCTGTTTTTATTCAAATTTAACATATCAATTCTTATTAATTAAACAAATTACACAATCCCTTATAAAGATCTATATGAATTGGGGGGAGAAGTGGGGTATGTTGGCCTGAGATACTACAAACATCTGGAGAATGCACAGCATCACTATTTGAACCAGAGGGCTTACAGAGGACTGTACATGTTCTAAATATACTCAGGTCCAGCTCAACAACATAGCAGTGAAAGGCAGCTCCTAAAGTAAAGTAAAGTGTGTGTGTGCGCACAGGAGGAATGTTAAATACATGGAGTCAGTTTCCAAGAGCAGATAAAACATAGGACACAGGAGTTTCCTGAAATACTCACTCATCACCCAGTTGGCACAAACCTCAGGGCTGAAAGCTGACCTCATTTTTGTTAGACGTTCACGTCTGACACTACTTGACTTTCCACTGTCAACCTTGAATAAGTATGAAATCATGTTTTGACAATTAAAAACAAAGCTGGCTGCACTTGGGAGTATGATCCTCTCCAACGAAGAAGTTAAGATTATCTGTAAATGGACAGGTGCTAGCTCGCTCACAGCATTGATCCAGGCACGTCACTTCCACCTAGTTTTTACCTGTGAAGGTTAGCAAATGAATGGGACTTGTGTAGTTACGTCAAAACACGTTAAACGCAGGTGGCTAACGACCCTGTTAGCATGCGGAGCTAAGTTGGATAACTGGCGTGTTTGACCGGGAAAAAAGGACACAGAAATGAGAAGACTTTTCTTTACTTGTACGTGAGCCCGTCTCCCCCGTTGAACAGCTGCTGTCCCGACAGCCCGTCGTCTGGGACATAACCGGTCTGCCCGCTGATGAGGTAGTCCGCCATGACCCCAAGAGTTGATTTAGAAAATAAACACGCAGCTGCAGAATGCAATTTGGGAAACAGGCCCGGAACTGACAGACCGAGAACTTTCTTTGCTGTGTGCTGCCGAGTTATTCCTCCGGGTCGGTGGGGTGTGTGACCGTGGTCCTCCTCTTCACAGCGCCTGTTGTTCTGTTGTCTGTTATCGGGTTAGAGACGAACAGGAGGTCTTGGAGTGAACGCTCATCTATCATTTAGCAGACTTCTTCTGTCCCTGCTAGCTGAGCTGTGCGCCCCTGTTCCCCAGCGTGCTCCCTCCGACACGTGCACACTCCCTGACGCCTGACAGGGAATGACGAAGTGACGTCACGTCCGCAATGCCACGCCCACTGTTCGCGGGGACTTCTTGTCTGCTTCTGTCGATACACGTCACGTTAAGAGCTGGAGAAAGTGTCCGTATGATCCATACTTTTGTAAATATTTTCTAATTTTGCACTCGTACCGTTAGCTAGTCATAATGTGGAGCTAAGTTCGGCCACGCCCACAATTCACGTCATCTTGTAGACAATCACGTAATTGACACTTCACTGACACACAAATTACCTAAATCGCTTACCTTTTATGTTTAATTGAATGCTATTTGAGTACTTTTCTTATTTAGATAATTTACTATATTTTATTTACGTGTACTGACTGTATTTTATTGTATTTTCTACTCTGAACCACGCATACCCCTGTGTCTCCCTTCTTGATGAATTAGCCGTGAATCAGTTTATGTTTGAGTTTTGATATAAACGATATTCTGTGTTTGGGAGGGTTTATCAACACTCCTCCTCCTTTTTAAAACCCTTGAACACATCAGTTCATATCTTTATCATTCACTCACATAAACAAGGACAAGAAAGATGAGACAAAGTATGAGACAAGGTTTTAGCAGGAATTGCTCCGATGCAACTACAAATTATTATTTCCATAAGTAACTAATTTAATTACATATGAATTGTAACGATTACATATTTTAAAATGTAGTAATAAAATGATCTAAAGATCCAGCATTGATGTTCACAAAAGTTTGACATCTTCTCGTTTGAAACTATTTAGACCAGGACAGAGGCTGATGGGAGTAGAAAAATCTAAACGTGGGCCCCTAAACCTGTGTCTGTTGTTTACACCCAGAGCTCTGTTGAAGCGTCTTTTGGTTCTTTTAGGTCAAACACTTGAAGGTGCAATTCTGCTCTTGTTGGTTGTTATTGCCAGGGACTGAATCAGGGTCATGCACATGTCAGGGTCAGGCAGAGCACTTAATGTCCCCTTGGCACACCACTGTGGGAGCTAAATTTGGCTGTAGGGACGTCAGGGTCTGCGAAACCAGGTAATGTCAGAGGTGATCTTGGTTTCTGATGCGTGTGCCAACACTGCAGCGATGTCAGAAACGTCTGCAGCATTCACTACTGCAAATGAGCATGAGCCAAACGTGGATTTGAAATCTCATTATATTTCAGTGGTCCATATCGGAGGTCTGTCATAAGAGCAAAATCACACACAATGTAGGTTTTAGAACATATGCTGTAAATATGGAGACACCACGACAGACTACTGCTAAACCCATCTCACATATGTACAATTAAGGTTTAAATATCTAAATATCAAATTTAGGACTCACAGTATAATACAAATCACTTTGGTTTTGTATTCAAGGAGCAGTGTGTGTGTGTGTGTGTGTGTGTACTTGCATACACAATAAAAAAACAAGAGACAGGATCTGGTTTTAAAAACTCTCAGTAACTCTATATTGTATTAATGTACAACCGTTGAAAATTACAGCAAATTTTTTGTGAGTTTTTCTTTTTTTTCCATTTTTTTTAAACGATCTATCTATCAACAGCCATTTTCCAGAAGAGTTGTGAAATAACGTGAGCAAGAAGGACGGGGGGGGGGAAACAAATAGAAAAGCAAAGTAAAGGGGGTGAACATTAGGACAGAGCATGACACAAGGAGGGAGGAGGAAACAAATCAGCTGCGGAGTGTTTGAACGTGTGAACATGCCTTATGTCAGTGAGTGGTGCTGTTTGTGTGTGAGTGTGAGTGTGTGTGTGTGTGTGTGTGTGTGTTGCAGGGGGGGGCTAATGTTTCACTTGCTTCAGAACACACTAAGGATCAGTGAAGAAGGTGGGGGGGGGGGCACTACTGAAGAATTGTTCTCGGAGGATGAAGTCAGGTTTGGCACTGAACCAGGTCAGGTGTGTTTACTGTGAAACGCTGGCAACAAAGTCCGTCTCATATAACACATATATGTTTTAATCAACAGTATTATCTGTGTGCGCGAACATGCGTCATCCACGGGAAAATACACGTTTTTTCCAAGTAATTTAAGAAGTCTGCAGGACTATCACGTTACCGTCATTTGTCAGTCAACACACCTCTCACATTTATGGTAAAAATACAAGAACAAAAGCACTTTTACCAAAAATGTTCTTCCAACTCTGCCATTGTTTGTTTATTGCACCAAGTCATTGTAAATGTTTAATTAAATATGAACTGCTACTGAGGAACATATTTGAATATAAGTGTCGACCATTCCGAACTTGACTTTGTGTGCTGTGTCTTTGTCCCCGTTAAACCTCTCTAGTTCTTAATCTCGTGACTATTTCAGCATCACAGACAACAACGTTGGAGAGTGACAGCTCCGACATACTACAGGCAACATGCTGCCGAGTTGAGTGCAGCCATGATGAATGTGACGTTCTGAGGCTCGAACATGTAAATGAGAAAAGAGGGGAGACAGTTGGAGATACAATCGTGCTGCGGGGTCACAGTTCTATGAATTCTGCAGCGTTTTTCGGAGTGAGACAAAGGAGAACAAAAAAAGGAAGCAAATGAGCGAGGGTCAGAATGACTGCAACAAGGGATGGTCATGGGAAGAAAGAGGAGGAGGAGGAGGAGGCAAGGAAGAAAGGAAAGACAAGGAAGGAGGGACATGCTGGTGCTTTGCAGTCACAATGGGTCTTCAGGTGTCGTGGAAATCCTTCAGCAGTGTGCGTCGCCTCTGCTCAGCAATGTGCATCTGATTCTCCAGTTCCTGTAAATACAGACAGCGCTCATCAGTAAACACTGGGTTTCCTTGCATCTCCACTCTGCTCAAAAACAAATAGGAGTAAAACCAACATTAGGACGGAGCACATCAGAAGATAAAATCATGTCAAAGTCGGCAAGAAGGTGCTTTATTCAGTTCTTTGTTCCTTGTCACGTTCTCATTTAACACAGCTGATGTGCACAAAACACACACTGAGATCTGTTAATGAAGCACAGACGTTTGTGTGTGATTTCTGTCTGGTTAGAACATTTATTATAACAGCGGACGGCGACGGACGTAGAGACCCGCAGCATGGAGCAGAGCTCTGTGTCTGCGACCGTGTCCTGCTGTCTGTCCTTCTCCTGCTCTGACAAAAAACGGCTCAACAATCACCTCCATGACATTGTTTATGTCACGGTAAAAAATGTCGTTGCATCAGTTTCACAAAGCCGGTACTGTGACGGCAGCACCCACACCAGACTGAGTAGAGTAGAGCTGAGGCGAGCTGGAACTGTGTGGTTTGCTCACCCCTCTGTCACTGGCACTGAGCTCGCCCTCGCCTCCCACCACTCCTCTCTCGTAGCTGTCAGCCCGCTCAACCTTCCACGACAGGTTTTCAATCTCTGCCTCCAGCTGAGCCTGCTGGTACTCAAACTGCAAAGAGGGAATGTATAAATACAGACCAGAACACAGAATGAATCTCTGTCAACACGAAAGAAGACCGGAGAGATGGTGAAGAACAATCAGACAGCACACTGATGTAGTTACAACACTGTGACTGTGTGTGTGTGTGTGTGTGAGATCTGTAACAAAGAGCAGGCAGAGTTGTGTCTCACCAGTTTCTTGCGTGGGCCGGTCATGTAATAGGCGTAGGGGTATGTGTACTGCAGTGTGTAGCGACACTGGAGGAGAGAAGACACACAAAAGACAAAATATATTAAGTCCATCGAGCTCCTGGTTCTTTGTTCTGAAACAAGGTGCATCTATCTCATCCAAAATTGTCCTGATTCTCTAGACTCTTCATCATCACAGGACTTATGACGACTACACGAACAAATTCAAAAGAGTGAATGATGTATACTTTACATCATTCCACGTGCACCACCCCTGTTCACCGTGATCATGACCCCTAACAACATGTCAGCAGATCTCCAGAAAACCAGATCTTTCCTTCCAGTCAAGACAGGTGATAATGCTGGTTCCCCATGGCCAAACAGTTCAAGTTCTGGCAGGATCTAATAGTATGTTTCAATTGATCACAATCCAAGATGGCATCAGCAGTGCCGTGTTATGTACCTTAGCCAGCAGCTCTGCAGCGTTGTGAAGATACTGCCAGTCAATCCACGTTCCCAGGTTGTTCATCCACTCTCTCCTGGATCTTCTCGTGGATCCTCTGGTACGTCTGAGCTTCCAACTGCAGAGACTTGTTGTGATTTTTCCCACTGGTGTGGAAAAAGACAATGAACATGAATGAACGAGACAGAACAATAAAAGAAAAAACAATCAGTCTATATTGGATCGATACATGTCAGACTGAGTGTGTTGGAATTATACCGGTTAGTTTCCCACAAAACAATTCTCTAATCTCAGGGTGGTTTTACCCTTTACTTTTTATTGGAAGCCTCAGCATCAACGCTCTCGTGACGGAAAAAAACAAACCAAACCAAACCAAACCACGTCTCCTCACCCTCTCAAAGTAGAAGAGGTATTTTTTGAGGGCCTCCCTGGCCTGAGCCTGCTGGCTCTGGTTAACTATATCAGGGTTTTCTTTGTAGCGGCTGCATTCATAGTATTCACTGCCGTGAGTCTTCCAGTCACCGAGACACATCCAGCAGAAGTCTGTCAGGACAGAGAGACTTGTTAACGGGCTGTGGACCAGTTCCACGCTGCAAACATACATTAAATAAGTGCACACATGATACACAAAGCAAATGCTAAAGCTAGCAAACAAGTGTATGACCCACTGTGACTCAGTGATCTGTTGGGTTTTTGCTGAAAGAGAAAAACTCAAGACTTACCGTGTTTGCACTTGGAACATTGCTGAAACAAACAAAAGACACAAGAGAATGTATAATTTGTGAATCAGGAGAAAAAACTAAGGTGAGTAATCTGGGCAAATGAGCACATGTTTATGAATTTAATCAAACAGTTCATACATCTGCAATGAATCCCCATGTTCAGCACATGTATTAAATGAATGGTTACACTGTACATCACATTTACACTATATGTTAATAATTACATATATCCACATGATATTAAAAAAAAATCCTCTTTGTTTTATTTCCTCCTGTTTCTTTCCAGTTTAGCTCAAGGGGGAAAAAAAGGAAACAACCAGAAGTGTTAAAACATTCACGTGTCAGACTTCAGCTCTCGTCTGAAAATATATTTTCAGTACTTCCGGTGTTACAGGAACATGTGATTTTCAGCTCTGACTCACCATGTGATTGCACCCTCCGTTCTTCTCGATGCAGATATTGCACTTCGGACACTGAGAGAACAGAAAAGACACACTGAGTATGTGCTGTAGACGTCCAGAAAGTGGCACCTTGCAGTAGACAACTGAATGAGTAACATGCCCCGTACATCTTTAGTGTGTGCGCTGATGTAGTTGGCCGTCTCAGAGTCGTCGGCACATTTGGTTAGCCATTTCCGGATGGTCGCACAGTCTGTGGGTGCATGGTACATCTGCCGGCATTTAAAACTGAAGGAGTGATGAAAAAAAAAATCCACATTACACAGAGAAACAATGAATGACATTGTAAGACAGCATATTCTATAAGTTTGGTCTCTACTGTCATGCAGTTTGCATTATTTCAAACTTGACCTTTGCTGGCGTAAACAATGATATAACAGATGTTATCCAACTTTTGATCGTGTTCATATTCCGTTATCCCATGGTGAGAAAAGCACATTAGCACAGACTATTCATGCATCAGAAGAGTATTAGTTACTATAGAAGCAGCTTGTTTTAGTGCCGTTGCCTGTTTTACTTAGACATAGCCTCAATGGACTTTACAGTCTTGCTTACTCTGTTAGTCGTATGCACAATTCCTTAGAACTTTCCAAAGAAAAGAGTCTCCTCCAACCTGAGAGCGAGACACACACCTCTACCGCTTCTACTGCGGAGAGCCGGAGCAGAAAACTCTGACATATTTCCTTCTGGTGAGGTCTGATCGCCAATTTGGTGAAAAGTGAAGCTAAAAACACAGACTGGACTTTGTGGACATGTAGTTGCTGTTGTATGTGTGTGTATTTGTGTGCGTCCTACCAGAAGACTTCCCTGCAGCGGCTACACCGCACCCTGCGCGCCCGCGGCTCCTGCACCTTGATGACGATGGGACAATCTGCACCCGGACACAACTGCAATTGGAAGTGACTCTGCCGGTAGTAGAGACAAAGACTGAGTGAACAGATGAGTCACAATGAAGCAAAACGTCCATGTGCATCTCTGCATAAAACAACAACAACAAAAAAACAGGTCAGACACATTCATTTTACAAATTAGAAACTGGTTGGATGAAAACTTGACACTTTTCTGGGAATTCCTCTTATTCTCCACATATTTTACATGAAAAGACGAAGAAAGAAAAGTGACGCCACCCACGCGTTTTTTGTTTTGAAACATTTTGTTACATTGAATTTTATCAGCACAAACAGAAACAAACCTCGACATAGTCTCTGAAGAGGTAGCGTCTATATTTGTCCTTGAGCTCCTCTCCTGGCAGCAGTGGAAGGACAAAGTCTTCTGGCATTTGAAGGGAACAGTCCTGAGCCATGCAGGAGATTCCTACACGCACACACGCAGACACACACACACGCGCAGACAGACAGACACACACACACACACACAATAAACGACTTTATAGTAAGGCGATGTCCCACTGCAGTTGTGTCTGGTCTACGGGGTGTAATTTCCAGTGTCCAAGTGGGTTCAGGCATCCTTCGTTCAGCTGATACACATCTATCAGCTGCAGAAGGACTCAGCTATGTGGACTTAGTTTATCAGAGAGACAGGAAGAAAAATGCCCCACACATGTACAGCTGAAGGACAGGGAGACGGGTGAACTTTATATGCTCTAGCAAACATAAAATACACTGCACTAATGCACCGCGCGCGCGCACACACACGCACTGAGGTAAATGTTGCAGCAGATGGGCGCAATCACAGCCCTCTATTAGGTCTGTCTCGTCTCTAACACTCACAGGTCACTCTTAGATTCTCCCCACAAAAACAAGAACAGACACGGACCTGTGCACTGAACATCCTGCCAGGAACTGCTGCCTGTTCTGTCATTACAAAACAAAATAATGAAGTGACTCGTCTTGCCAAATGAAATCAACAAACCCCTGCTGGTCTGACAGGAAAGTGAAGATTAAGGCTTGTGTTTACACTGCACGTCAAGGACCAGATCACATTCAATACTCTGAGACGCAGGTTTAAATCTGACCCATACCCGACTGATACCTGAGCTTACGCTTGATTAACACTTTACCCCCGCGACGCAGGGACTTGCAGAAGTGGAAGAACAACAGTCAGCAAAACAATGGTCTTTATCAAGAAAACTTTATACATTTTTAAGCCATGTGTACATGGAGATGGAACCAGAATATATGTTTTTTAAAATTTCCTTACACATGGAATTGTAATGCAATTCCATCAGTTGTAATATGGACCAACGGACACAATCACATCACATCACTGCAGAATGAACACAACATAGTGAGCCGCCGTATTAGCAGAGTTAGTGCATGGACGACAGGTCCCATGCAATAAAAATAATAATAATAATAATTAAAAAAAACATTTGCGGATTCACCTGAACTCTTCTGAATGGGCATGGCCTTAGATGTAAACCTGGATCTCACTTTAAGGAGAGGGCTCCAGGCAAGTGGTAAAAACACAGTGAAGTGAGACTAATGTTCATTTCATATGTGTATATTTCTTCCGGGAGACTCTCTTTCCTAATGACGCCCTACTGGATAAAATCAGAAATGATCTGCTCTGCTTATTTAAAGTACATTCAGAGGATATGAAATTATAAAGAAGGTGTAACAAACGTTAATGTGCCTGAATCACATTCTTATATTTGATTTAATTACAATAAGGGAGATGTGATTTGCAGCACAAAAGGAGTGGGGCATCCATACTAAATACAAAAGGTACAGAGGACTAAGACACAGCATGCTAAAAAATTCTTAATAAGGAAGGAAAAAACATCTGATCCCAAGCACTTTTCTACGGTTTAGTCCGTCCTGGGGTTTAGTGAAAACACTGAGTTCTGTCAGTTTACGTGAAACTAGGATTGTTGCCTGGAACGGGCCTCTGGAGTTGCATCAGTTAAACTGTGCAGTTTAAAATAACATCCTGGAACCAAACTTCAAAAAAGAACCAAACTGGAATGAAACCCTGATGGAAAACTCCAACTCCTAAACACAAAGGAGGACGTGCAGATATATGAGCAGACAACTGGACGAGGACAGGAAAAACAGTGTGACTCAGCCACTGACAGCAGCTTTGATGGCTCCACACATACACATACAGAGACACACAGACACACAAACACTAGACTTACCCACTCCCATACCATCTTTGACCAGAACAGTACAGTGCTGCTCCCAGCATGCTTTGCAGAAGGAATGCTGGCAGGGAAGTGCCAGCAGCGAGTCTCTTCGTACAACCTGTAGACACACACCGCACTGGAGCGACTGGGGGGCCTGAAACACACACACACACACACCACACACACACACACACACACACAACACACACACACACACACAACACACACACACACACACACACACACACACACACACCACACACACACACACACACACACACACACACACACACACACACACTACACACACACGACAGAGATGTAACATAAATTGAATATAAAATAACCGGTTCCAAATATAGAATATTATACATAGAATATATTAATACAAATAGTTAAAATAATGTGTGTCATTTAACAACATCCTGATGTATTTGTGTGTGTTACTCACAGTGACCGATCTGCTGGTGGTGCTGGGCTGAACCAGAGCGTCTGACATCAGCATAGATGAGTTGGACTTATATCTGTGGGGAAACACAGACAGGGCTGTAGGTCAGACAGAAACAAGAACAACACAGAAAACTACTACGAGATGAATGAAGGCGTAAAGGATTAAAATAAAGGAAGTAAGTGAACAAATAAGTGATTGTTAAGAAGGAACGGTCACAGAAACAGTCATAAAGACCAGGGACAGGACAAAGAAGAGGTGAACAGACCTACCTGTCCAGTATTTGTGAAACCTGCCAGTGAAAATGCACAAGGATCAATTTTGCTACCGCTGGTAAAACCTGAGAGAGAAACAGAACGGAGACAGATTCCACTGAAATGTTGCTGCACATCAAGTCTGTGCAACTGTGATGATAAGCAGAAGTCATGGCACCACTTTAAGCCACCACTTAATGCTTCCTGACTCCTGCCCACTAAGTACCTCATTGAACTGGGTTAATGATAACAGGACCACTGAGAAGAGAGAAGCAGTCACTCACCGACATCTATTCATGTGTTATTTTGACCCATGTCAATAATGGAATTTCAATTTCACACACACATAAGACCCTGTCGACAACCCGATCCAATGTCAGGACCAATTACCAGCCCAGAGAACTAAAAGGCCACCGAGTCGCTGGTGTGTCCAGTAATGAGTGTCGTATATTAGGCCTAGAGGACGTGGCCTTGAATTATTCAGGATTTCATTAAAGCGTCATTTACCACAGATGCAGAGAAAAGAACCTAATGAAAGTGTTTTGTCCAGACCATGACCGCAGTGCTGACGCCTCTTCTTCATGGTATAATTACAAGCATCTGCTCTCAACTCAGACTCATTTATTGTCACTGTGTTACATATTTGTTGTTGAATCAAAGAATCCTTCACTGATTCCAAGGTAGCCAACAGCTGGACAAAAGTACAGTCAGGCAGAGACAAATACATATTTCTAAAATCAGTGTGAGCAGCTGTAGTTTGAGAACAGAATCTCTACGCAACAGAAGTTAAACATTCCGGTTATTAACACCTTTTTAAATAAAACATACCCAGAGGCTTGCCTGGAGATACCTGCATTCAATGAGTTACTTTTCTTACCCCTTGCTAATTTGTGTAGCACATACACAAAGTGGAATTTAGTTTGAAAACTAGCCACAGACTCACCTTCAGTGCAGCAGCCACAGTGTTCACCTCCTCTATCAGCACCCGCTGGCTCTCTTTGTACGTCAGACATGTGAACTGGTACTCCTCCGGATCGAAGGAGTCAGCGCCCTGCTGCTCCACATCACTGGCCACGCCCTCATAGTAGGTTTCAATGTCACCCTGATCCTCCTCCTCTCCCCCATCGTCCTCATCCTCTTCTTCCTCCGTGTTTACCCCAAAGTCTTCCTCATTGCTATCGGACGCCTGGCTGTTCATGTCCACAGACATCCAGTCGACTATCTTGACCGTCCGGGCAGGTAGACACCCCGCCTACCCGTCGGATCCCAGTGCTCCCGTTCCTTAGCGCCTCCCTTAGCACCTTCTTATGGTGCCACCCAGAGACACCGTGCTTTCCTGCCTGACTGAGGCGCGTTGGCAGCGCGCTCAGCAGCAGCGAAAGAAGCAGAAGAAGTCACACTCACCGTCGCTCATTTGGAAAGTTGGTTACTTTGTTATCTGAGGAGAAAAAAAGTACTGGAGGGAGGGGAAAAGAATGATGTGGGAGACTAATGGGAGTGAAATAAAGGTGAAGAAAAACAAGGAAAGAGGTGGGAAAGAAGCAAACAAATGCATAGTTGATTGAATGCTTTGGTAAATAATGTATTACAGTATGTTGGGGGTAAATAAAATCCTGCAGTGGTGACTTAGGTGGTTGCATATCTTGTGCCTTTCTACATGAATCCAACTTTTACTTTTTTCACACGTACATTCATAAGCATATTCATGGTTTAGAGGATTAAAGATGCAAAACAGATAACACACAACATGTGTGAAACACATAAAAATTGCAATCCATTATTAAGAAACAAAATGGCCAAGAATATTCATTTAGGAATCAGGAATAAACTGATAACTGCAAGCACACACCAACAATAAAGACTATTATAACCAAACACCATACATTGGAATATGTTAGTTAGAGTCAACAGCTCTGAAAAATCAGATTACATGACATATAATCAAATCAACTGCAGCGCGATGTCAACCAATGACTAGAACTCATGTGCTATTTTGAACAGACCGTAAAGCTGTAGTCTGCTCATAAACTTTTGGAGGACAAAGTTAATCCCGAGACAGGAGAATGTGTTTTCTGTCTCCACACCAGCTAAAACTTTGTTATAGCTACAAACTCCTCACAGCTTAGACAGTTCCCGGACCGGGAACATGCTCTTTTCGGAGTTCTGCCCAGAATGATTCAACGACACCGGGTCTCAAATGCAAACGTCCACCTGAATGGAGGACAGAATTAGCCGGGAGAACCAGTCAGCCGGCCCGGGCGGGTGCCAGCCGGCCGACAGATGAGCGCTCACAATCCGCCCGGTTCGGGCTAAAAATAGCCTGCAAAGTGGGTGACACACATCTTTGCTAGGCTAAGGTATCACACCGACTCCCCGCCGGTTTAATACTAAGTCATGTTGGATGGGGAAATAAATACGAATGGTCGGGAATAGATAACATTAACCAGAGTTGGTTTTCTGTGAATATAGACATTTAATTTCAATCCGAATAAATTAAAGCGACAATGAAGTGAATGACTAGCTAACCGTACCGTTAGCCGGATTAGCCCTCGGAGCCCTGGCATGAAGTTCAACCAGGCTAGAGCCAGGTTTAACGACTTTTACTGGAGCTTTTCCAAAGTACGGTTCGTTCTCTGGTAAAATATACAGCATAGAAGCTGACGGGACAAACCCGTCCCGGGCGACCATCCCTGGCGCTGCGCCTCCGCCTCTCACCCCACTCGAACCCGGGGATTGAGATGTAAACAAGGCCCGCCGGAGCAGGGCAGCACACGCACACATTCACCCGGCAGCTGCTATCGTTCCCCCCGCATGAAGTCCGCCGTGTTTACCTCTCTGAGCGGCGACAGCCCGGTCGTCGTGACCACCAGACGTGTTTGTGGGAACAAAATCTAAAGCACGATTCACACTTCAGTCGCTTGGCTGGCTGGTAGGCGGAAGATAGAGGTTACAGTGGTACTTATCGGTGATGTCACTTCCGGTTTTCTCAGCCAAACCCCGCCCCTTCGAGGAAAAGTCCGGCAGTTTCAGCCCATTAACAGAATCTGAAATTAGAATCTATTTTATTGCCTAAAATTAGGCAACATTTCTTGGAGTAATGTGCCGGACATTGAAAATGAATTTTAAACTATAAAAAACGGAGGTATTCACACTAACAGTGTTACTATTAATAGTACTGATATTAATTAATAAATTATATATAAATTATTCCTTGATCCACTGATAGTAATGCACTATTGCCAGATGATAACGCCACGTAGTACTTTAGGTAACTAACACACCATATGGGTCAGTACATGTGTGGACACCTTTAAAATTCAGAGAAATCCTTCCCGTCCTTAGTTTACTGAGATTTTAGAATTATCTATTTACTTATGATACTAACTCAGACACATTGTATTGAGAAGTGCAGCATATAGCACACCTGTCTTCCTTTTTGATAACCAAAATGTATTGTTCATTATCGGATCTGTGTATATTTGGGTTAAAAGAACATTTGAAATCTTTAATCAAAATGTCTAAATACTCACAATCTGTATGTAAAGATGGTTAGAATCATTTTGTCTGTGGTGTGGCTTAAATTGGTCTTTGGCTTGTTTCTCACAGGTCTTCTTCTTTTGAGAATGTTGAGGATTTGGGAAGTAGACAGTTGATCACATGTGTCTTGTGCAGAACAGCTGATTTCTAATTCCAATAAATACAAATGTGACTAATGCAAACACAGACAGAAACATTCAGTCCGGTTGTTCTGCCATTTACTGGTTTCCCATGTTTCTTACAAAAATACTTTCAATACAAAAGCCTTTTTGAAGTAGCAGCTTCTATCAGCTGCATACAAACATAGAAATCCAAGTCTGTGAAGGTTCTCAGTCATGCAGGTCATGGTATCTTGTGGGGTTAATTCAATGGCAACTGGACTTTGTTTGTTTGAAGACATTTCGCCACTTATCTGAGAAGCTTCTTCATTTCTGAACTGAAGAAGCTTCTCAGATGGCCAACGAATTCACCCAGCAAGATACTTATCTGAGATGTCCTATGCTCTGACTCCGTACTGACTCAAAGTAATTTGTTGTCAAGTGCTCTTTGAAGATTGAAGTATAACGGATATGACAGCACTCAAAACAGGTCAGTGATTTTATGTTTTATGTCACAATGAAGGTCAACTGGGACATCTGTGTGTGTTTGGTTATCAGGCGTTTTGGAAATCATTAAGTTATTAAGTGTATAATTACACTTTCTGACTGTTGATGTGAACATACTTATGGGACACAAGCACTCAGAGGAGTGTAGCTCGTAGCTCTATTCAAATGACACACACTGTACATTCAGACCTGGAAAATTATACAAAAAGTAGGTAAATCATCACAATTGTCCAAAAAAAAATCCAGTCCAACGACACAGACAATGTCCAACCTGGAAACACTGAACATGAGGAAAATATCAAGAGGGCAGATCAATTCGTTGAACTCGTCCATCTTGACAATACATTTCCACTTTGTCCCACCTGAGACTAAACTGTGTCTGTGGAGATTCATGGATTCTTTTTGCTCTTACGTCACACCTTCTCAAAGGGGAACAAATGCTTCTCTTGCCCCCTCCTCTCTCGTTTAGTCTTCTTCCCTCCACTGACGCCTCCTCTCTCCTCCTCTGATTGTCTGTTCTGAGGCCAGGACATGGCCAGGGTCTCAGTTGCTGTTTTAGCTCCCATACTTCCATCCTCAGTCCGTTCCTCGTCGGATGAAAGTTCGGCACATTTTGTCTCCATCAGTCTCACAGCTCCTGGAATCCTTGTAGCCATATCTCAGTTTGAGTCGCTCCTTGATCAGGAGCCCCTTCACAAGCAGCGTCCAGTTGGAGATCACCCGCTTTTCCCTTTTCTGCAAAGACAATACGATGAATCCTTTAGCCTGAAATCAAGAGCATACAAATGAGTTTATAATGGACGCAAACACACCTCCTTCTCCTTTTGTTTCTGAAGCTCCTGTTCTTCCACCCAGGCAGCTCGGAGAATCTCCTCATGCTCCTCACACACAATGTAGCCGTCAGTGCTGCAACATACAAACACTGATGTGATTCCCTGCCATCTATCTATCAATCTATTTCTGTGCTGACAGCATTTCCTTTATGAACAAAAAGCAAAATGTAGAAACCATTAATTATCAATCCAAGACATCATGGAAAAACAAAACAGGCCTTTATTTGCATCCTGAGAGCAGAGACATGCAAGATGTAATTTGAAGATAATAAAAGTACAAATAAAATAAAATAAAATAAAATAAAATAAATAAAATAAAATAAAATAAAATAAAATAAAATAAAATAAAATAAAATAAAATAAAATAAAATAAAATAAGTAAGTATTTCTCTACAGTTCCCCATCCTGTCATTGTGTCTTCTTACACAGCGTGTGAGTATCCTCCATGGAAGTCAAAGCCCGTGACAGCCGGGGCAGCGTCAAGGTCCAGCTTTCTGGCCACACGGTTCAGGTTGGCCAGCCGCAAGTGAACGCAGCCCACCGGTAACATACAGGGCTTAAACAGGTAGACGTTACCGTAGTCGTTACGGGGAACCTGAAGGGAGCAGACGACAGGAGTTAGCGACTGTTCAATGGGAATCGGACTCTCATGGACTGTTTGGATGTTGACCTTTCCATCCACAGCTAGGGGTGGCTGATATTCCTCTGTCTGCCATTCTCCAAACAGAGCCAGGTCATTCTCCTCCTTCAGCTCTGACGCCATCCTGGCCTTCCGGGAACGGTTGGAGAAGCCTTTCACCATCTGGCAGAGAGTTTACGCATCCCTTCTCATCAGAGTTCATACAACCACATTTCCCAATAAAATCCACTGTGTCAGCGGTGAGAAAAAACAAAACAGAGAACATGGCAAAAATTCTAAATCTTAATCAGAATATTTGCCTTAATTCAGATCAAAATGTCTAATTTCTTGTGAATATCTTAAACACTTAAGACATCACATGAAAAAGACTTGATTTTAGACAATATTCACTTGTTTGCAATGGCAAATGCAGTGCAAAAAAGTAGAAAATTCTGTGGAAATTTGCTTGAAACAAGTGAAAAATGTCCCAAAACTGTCCCAAAACAAGTACTTTTTCAGGTAATTTTGAGTGTAAAGAAGTTTTATGGCTAGAAATGAGACATTTTGACCAGAAAAAAGACAAATATTCTTGGTCAAATTTCGAGCTTTTGCAGTGAAATAATCACCTTGTATGGTTCTTCTCCTATTCGGACAGTTCGTGCTTCTTTCAGCCACGTGTCTCTGGAGTGGAGGGTGTGAACACAATCCCTGTAGAGAAACATTGAATACGTGTGAAGTTACTGCACTGAAACGACATCATGTTTAGCTTGGTGGCTGCAGGGCATCAAGGACTCGCTGTCGGAACCTGTGGCTACAACCACACAACAGTGAGAACATTGTTTTCACGGCTGCCTCTGGTTCACTGACCTGGAGTACACCGGTTCTCCTCGGCAGTATCCCAGCACGGGTGGCAGTAGAGGGATAGACGGCTTCGGACTTCAGCAAGTGTCTCTTCAGAGCATACAGCGGGTGGTTTTTGTACTCCGCTATGGAGACCGGCAGAGGTTTGTTCAGCAGCTTACTTTGCATCTGAGAGGGGAGAATGAATTATGACAACGAGACAATAATAATTATATTATTATTATTTAAATAAATGACTTAAACCAACACATTTTTCATTTATAATTATAAACCACTTCTGTGTGAATTTCTCTAGGAGATTAACAAAGTACCTATCCATCTTCGACAACAGTTCATATTGTACATTTTTTTTCATTTTATGTGTCTGTTAGGATCAGCGTAAGCTCCTGATAAAGGTCAAAGGTGAACAGCGGTCATCTCACCTCCTTATCCTCCTTTTTCTCCCCTCTCGTCCTCTCGTCTCAGGAATGGCTCGAGCGTTTTCCCTCCCACCAGTCCTCCTCCACCCGCCTCTTCCTCGATGACGTCATCCAGGTGGGATCGACTTCCTCCCCAGGTCCTTCAAGAACCCGTCTTCATCCACGGACACCACATACGTCAGAGGTGGCGTTGCATTCCTGGAGCAGAGGTGAGGCATCCCGACTCCGTGTTCCACGTCCACACAAACCAGGAGGAGGTTTTTTCCAGAAACACCTCCAACCACTCGTCTGCTCGGGCCCTTTGTCCTTTTTCCCGCTCCTTCGCTTTGTTCTCGTCGAAACGTCCTCCTCTTTGCTCTCACCGTGCTCACGCTCCTCTTCCTCTTTGACTTGTTTTTCGTCTCCACCACTCCGTCTCTTCTGCGCTGTGGTGCTTGTGTTGTTGCCTCTGTTCCTCCCCCTCCCCTTTGCTCCTTTTGGAGACGTAGCTCCGCGGTCTGAATCGTCACTGTCCTCCTCGCTGCTCACCTGAAACTCCTCATCACTGAGCCTCTCCCCACCGTCACTGTCGCTCTCTTCCTTGTAACTGACCTTGGAGGCGATGCTGCGGCGTTTGGAGTTTTTCGGCCTCTGTGCTCCTGGTGTCACCACCTTCACTTCTTCCTCCTCCTTTAACTCTTTCTTCTTTGCTTTCTTTCCTCCTCTCTCTCCACTGCTCTTCCCTCCTCCGGCTGGCCTCTTAACGCCAGGTGAGACCTTCGGTTTAGGTGGGCTGGCGTCAGAGGTTCCCAGGCTGCTGTGGGTTTTTCCTGGAGCCCCGCCCACTTTGCCCTGGAGGGAGTTCACATGCATATTAACAATATGTAGAAGACACCAAGCACCTTCAATCAACAGTTTATCAGAAATACACACAGGTGCTTGTAATGTGTGTTGTATACTCTACTAATGGCGCCACCCACTGGCCACCGAGAGAAAACTCTTTGGTCTAAGCACTATGCTTTCAATTTTAATGCTAAAATGCTAAACTGATTGATTGATTGATTGATTGATTGATTACTAGACTCTTGGTACCTTAGCTGACGGAGGTTTGAGAGGACCGGCTTGCAGAGACAGAACCAGGCGGCAGAAGAGCTGAAGAGACCTCAGGACCAGCATGAACAGCTGCAGGAAACACACAGGAACATCAGGACCTCAACACCCTCATGTTGGTCACGGGAAATAATATTGATGTAAGCTACTAACATAAGTCATTTCCTTGTGGTCTCGGGCAGAGAGGCTAGCTAGACGCCTCTCCAGCAGAGCTCTGAGGTCCTGACGCTCCACACTTGGAAGACTGGGGTTGAGCGTGAACGTTGCTCGAAACCTGGACGGACAGAAGAGCCAGTGACGACTGTGGCACATGAATAAAATCACAGTTTATTTCCTATCTGATGAGCACAGACCATTTGAGCAGTCCAGAGAGGTAGTTCTGGTCCATGCGTTGCTTGGAGACCGTGCCAAAGTGGGGGCGGGCAGCAGCGACAGTGTGATGGCCAGCAGGTCGGGGTTCACAGCACAGACGGTTGTGGAACATCCCGCTGGCGATGAGACACAGAAGATGGACCTGACAGGCAGCAATCAGAAGGCCGTCAACCAGAATGTCCCTCTGGAGACTTTAGATAACAAAAAGATCATGAGGTGTGTGGTCACCTTGTGCGTGTCGATCAGCCAGGTCCTTCTTGTAACGGTTCATCATCCGACGCAGGTACGTTTCCAACTCGGCCTGCCTCTTCTTCCTGGCCAATCACCACAGAGTATACACGTGTGCACATTCCTACTGAAAAAAGAACTTCTTCCAGGATGGAAAACTTCATAGAAAAGTAAATCTCACAGAAAAAAAGGCGTGTTGAGGAGTACAAAGAAAAGTAAGTATTATTCTGCCTCAAACTCATGCAATCACCTTTTCCTGATCTCTGGAGTCTCGATCTCGATCTCCACCGGCTCAGAGGACAGGGGCTAGTTCTGGTGGCTTGGCTGGATCCAGAGGCTCAGCCAGCTCTGATACACACGGCACACAAATGGCATATTAATAATCTCATTTCTAACATACAACATGCATGTCTGTTCATCCTCCATTTACCTTCCACTTCCTCCCAATCATCCTCATCTTCGTCGCTGTTCTCCTCCTCCTCTTCTTCGTCATCGTTCTTCTCGGTTTCCTGGCTGTAACCACTGGTGCTACCGAGGTCATGAAGCCATCACTGTCACCTTCCCCCTTCTTCATCGCTGACTCAAAGTATTTGCTGGTTGTGACAGCAGCAGGCTCTTGTTTAGTGGAGACACGGGGGCTTCTGTTTGACCTTCCTCCTGAGCTTCTCCTCCTCCCTCCTCATTTGCTGAAGAGCAGCACAGATATACACTGATAGACAAACAGGTAGATTGATGTGTAGATAGATAACTTGCATACAATATAACACACAATTGTTTCCAATAGCAAAACAAAACCCGAAATGCCAGAATAGTGAAATTACAAGGAACCCAGGATGATGATGATGTATGAGGAGTACAGGGATAAAGCTAACCAAAAAAAGGAAAAAGTGAATAAAATAGGTAAATAAAACATGATCAAATAAGAAAAATTAATAAATCAAATCATTCTGAATAACTACTTCAGTAAAAAAAAAATGGAGAAGGCAAATAACAATAAATGAGGACTGACAAAATCAACATCACATTTATAAAATATTTTTAAAAATCCTACTGTACAATATTAAAAGAGAATAGTGTAGAAAATGTGGTTAGCGACTGGTACTATATTATTATAATTATTCATATTATATATTTCTTATGTGAAGCATTTTCAATACTACAACACAAACCTAGGAAAATCATATAAGTGATGCATATAATACATTTCTGTGTGCAAAAATGTGGTGAGAACATATTAATAATGATAATAATACAAAAGATGCACAACACATGGATCTAGCATGAGCCACAGATTAATATGCCAAAGAAAAACTCTGAATTAAGGCAGAGTAAAGTAAATTTCTGTCTTGTGAGCTTGATGGATGTATTTTGTGAATTAAAATACATAGTAACCGATTTAAATGCTTTGTAACCGGCAGAGTCAAGATCAAGATGATGGTGACATGTTAGAAAAGTAAATATCACCTTTAACTCCTGCTTCTTTTCTCTTCGTCCTTGTTTTCCCCACCTGCTTCGGCTTCTTTGTATCAGCCTCTTTCTCCGCATTCGTTTTGCGCTTCGCCATCTTCTTCTCAAATTTTCTCCGTTCACACAACTTCTTTATACCTGCTCCGGCTGGACACAACGAGTGCGAGTGGGAGTCGCCTCACCTCTTCACAGACACACGGAACGTTATCCAACGAGATACTGAAGAGGTTTCATAACTCAATGAGCCACAGACCGGATGTTTGGGAGGCATACCGGTGACGTCACATCCGATTATGTTTTTTTTTTCCTCTGGGTTTTTGTTTGAGGCTGGACACCGCATTACAGTAGCCATCATTGCCACCTGCTGGACGAATGTTTGCGAACACAATTAGCAGGAAAAACTTCTACTTGAACTCACTTAAAACATCCAGTCCTTCCTGTGAAACAAAGGAGTACACGTTGTTTCACAGTTGAACACAATTCCAGCAGAATTCGCGAGACTATAAACAGAAACAACAACGACAACAATAATATTTTGTTGTTTTTGTAACATTTTACCTACGCATTTTACTTTTGTACAGGTTGATATATAAAATGACCATACACGTATCTGACTGAACTGCTATTCCCCTGGAAAAACTCTTGACATAGACAATTTGATTTTTACAGGTCGGAACAAATCTCCTGGTTTTGCGGGGAAGGGTTTACACTACGGACTTGTTGTTGCTTTCAGTTGTCAAGATAGAAGAAACTGAACGGGTGAGTATTTCCTCTCCATCAATAGGGGCTCTGAAAAGACATAGGATGTCAAAACACAGTCACACCTTTCACACTGACTTTATTTGTCATTCAACATTGTCATCAAGAGAAAGTGACTAAAAAGAGCCATACATCGGCCTGAACAGCTCACGCCAATCGTTAGCTGTGCTGCGCTCGGATCGGCTAGCGCTGAGCGCTGCATTACTTCCGTAAGACTGATAGACTTGTTCTACTCTATCTTCGTTCCACATTTTGTTACCTACAATACAGGAACATCGTCTCTTGTCTCTTTATTCTGTTATATTTCGCCTCTCACGGTGAATGTAGGTTAGTGCTGCTAACAAAGTCCCCAACCTAGTGGTAAGCTAAATAACTCGGGATTACGTCATTTGACAGTTCTGAGAAACGAACCAAAGATGCAGGAATAATGTGATACATAACTCACATGTCCCAAACAACTGTTACTAGAATTACCCAAGGTGTCAACAATGATGGCAGGGGGCGTTGCATGACTGTCTGTTGATATTTCAGTGAAATAGTTTATTTGGATTTTTTTTCTTCAATAGTTGTACATCGTAGTTCACATTTCAGTCAAAAGCATCTGATGAAGTAAGAACCTGACTGAGAAACATCTATATTTGTGTGTATGTGTGTCTTTAAAATGTTTTATAATGTCTTCATTACACATGTGCATCTAAGTGTTGTACATATTTGTTAAATGGGTTAAAATGTAGTCAAGCATGTTCATAATTCATAAGAACTTTTATTGAAAAAATGTCTCAGTAACATTTGTTTTCAAGCAGGTGGAGGGATGAGTCTCTCCCCTGCGATTGACGCAGACCTGCCAGAAACGGCGAACGGGGTTGTGTCATCCATCTCTTCTGAAAATGGCCCTCGTGCTCCAGTGTCAGTGAAATGTGCTGGCAGCAGAGAGCCCTGTCTCGCGCAGGAAGCAGAGGACGCGTCCCTTTGTCACACAAAGAACCACATTGTTGGGGAAAACAGAGTTTATGACGGGGACGTTTTTTCTGAAACAGAAATGGACAATAATGTGAGCACAGCCAGTTTATCACCAGACACTGCTCCTGAGACAGACAGCCCCCTTCCAGCAACCACACGCACATCACACTGTGAATCCGGCTCCAAAGACTCAGTCAGCGCCGCAGCCTCAAGTCCCGTCGAGCCTCCAGGGGCAGGTTTGCTATGGACTCAGGCTACACACCCATCTCTGAGCGGAGGCTCAGTCACATCAGATGGCGAGCAGACAGCAGACAGACGTATGGAGCAGAAGGATGGAGAGACAGAGAAACAGGACGAGGAAGAAGATGAGAAAAACGAAACGATGTGGGAGAAAGAGCATACAGAAGGACGGAAAGAGGCAGAGGTTAGTCTGGAGGGATGTTGTGGGAGAAATGTTCAAAGTACGTTTAATTATTTTACCCCAATTCACTCACAAAGTTCACGTTTGTTTACATCCAGGAGCATGTAGCTAACTCACTAGCCACACTTGAGCATGTCCCGGTGAAACTAACTCAATTTTCACTCTACACCTACTTTCTAGTCTTTACGACACTACTCCTCCTCAGCACCGGGCCCCAGCACCACCTCCTCCTCCCCTCCACTGCCTCATCTGCCCTCGGATGATGCCCCCTGCCCTCCACATGTTATGGCCCAGGTTTGGGTCCGTAATGTGCGAGGGATGCAGGACAGCAAGAGTCTTGATGAAATTAGCCAAGCATGTGGAGGTAAATTTGTTCTCCTAATAAATCTGGTGGTACTATCTTGAATTGCATTTTAAACACTTGTGTATATAGATTTTTTGTTTTTCATGTTAATTTCGATTGTCTCTTTTGAGTGAAAGCCACTGACAATTGAGAAATACAAGAGTTCTGATTCTCATTTTCTCAACAGGCGGCTTGGCGGCCCGTGGAGTGGGCAGAGGAGGGCAGTCGGAGGGCCGACGGGCCACCATCTCCTCAGCTCTGGAGCTAGAGGGCACGGTCAGTCATGAAGGAGATCTGACAAACTTCATAACCAAGAACTTGGAGCAGAAGATCAAGATGAGCTCCAAACCCAGTCTGGACTGCAGTGACTGTGAGTATCAAGTCATGGCTGTTATTATTTTGGAATTAACTGGTAAGAACACATCCTCACTGCAGCGTTAATGCAGACAGAATGAATCAAACAATAACTGACTAAGTGACACACTTCCAGAGGTTCATTAGCTCCACAGAACACACCAACAAAAGAAGAAAACCACATACTGTATGTCCATGAAACTCCTATTTCCAGGGATGCTGAGGCTGTGGTGCAGCCTGTCTGATTGAGAACTAGACTCATCCACTTTTCCTCCGCGCTGGCTGTAAAAGTCAGCACTCATCATTAATGCCATGTTTGGGTCGTGTCCAAACTAAAAGAAACGGCCGCATGGCCGTACATCTTAAGCAAAGCAGTAGCTTTTGCTCTTGTCTGATGATGACTTGATGATGTTTTGCACGTGTCCGTGCTCACAGTGCTGTGAGCTGTGTTGTAACATGATGGACGTTAGACGGAACTTGTTTTTTACTTGATTTCTATCATTTGTTCCTTTGTGCTGCGTATTCCATTCCTGTTGATACAGACTGTGACTTTACAGTCACAACACATTTGAGGCAGTTTTGTCCATGTTATCATTCAGTCATCAGTTGAACATATTTGATGTTCGGGCTGAATAAAGGAAAAATGTCCTCAGATATTGGTTAGTTATCGTCCAGGTTGCATTTAATGCACGAGCCGATCCCAGCTGTCAGTGGGTGAAGGCAGGGTACACCCTGGACCACTTCATCACAGGACCAACGTTCATTCAAAGTCACCTGGCATGTGTTTGGAGGTGGGAGGAAGTCGGAGTACCCAGAGAGAACTCTCACAGACATGGGGAAAGTATGCCAACTCCACACAGAAAGTCCCCCAGGCCAGGGACCTTCACCTTGTTGATAGCATGAACCACTTTACCTACATTTGCCTGTTCTTAGTTTGTTTGTTTGTTTGTTTTTTTACATCAGTGTCGTTCCCACAAACTGTTGCATCACTCTCTCGGGTGTCTTTTGTGATTTTCTGGTACGTAAACCCCTTAAAGATCAAAGCTTCAGTCTATCTGCTGCCACGTGTGGGTGTGTCTCCACTGCAGTGTTTCTCTATCAACCCCCTTCTTAGAATTGTCTGATACTTTGGTGCAGCTTCAGTCGCATCATTTCCTGAAACATGGTGTGACTCTGAGGAGACGTGGTGACAAAGAAACAATGTATCAGCTTTCTCTCTTCCCAGATTTTCCAGGAGAAAGATGTTCAGTGCTACTAGAGATAACACCCCCCTCCACCACCACCACCACCACCCCCCACCCCCCCTCACTCTGGATTAGAGTGTCAGTGGAACTGTCACTCACTTTAAGCACACTAGCAGAGTCAATCTGCCCTTAGTGGCAGCTCATTACCTGGACCTGCTGATTTAATTAGGAAGGATGACTCAGCCTTTGTTTGGACTGGAAGGATTCATGCCCGGGGTTCTGCTGCAGCTCCACAGGAAGCATCTTCACAGACAGAAACAGTTTTTCAACCATCAGCTCCGAGGTTGTTTATCAGTTAAATGACTAATAATTGACTGCTACTGCTACATACACTACTTCTTAACCCTTTGAGGTCCACGGATGCGCCGGTGCGTTTGTATTAATATCTTCATGATATTTCGTCTGAGGAAAGCAGCTCTGATATCGCTGGATTCCGGCGACTCTACGTTTCGTGTTACATTTCTTGATATCCTCCACGGTTCACAGCCGGAGTTAGAGGGCCAATTAGAGGGGGCGAAGCATCTGCGATTCATGCTGCCGATCTCTCATTGTAAGTCGGAGCATTCTAGAATCACAGAGAGTGACAGTGGAGGAAATATTGTGAAAAATATTGCAATGAAGGGAAATTGTCACACATCTCATGGATCATGACTCAGCAGAATTTGAACATCTGCTGAACATAGAATGACAAATTAGATTTGAGCTACAAAAAAAATCCATAATTTCCTTGTGGACATGTTTTCTTTACTTATGTATTGTTGTATTGCTCTGTACTTTTGTTTTCAACTCATAATATTTTCAGAAAATGTAAAATGATCTAATTTAAACTTCTTAAATGTGGCTACTTTGGTGACATTTGGCTCCTCTGATGATAGTAAAGTATGTTCTAGACAAAACTTATTCTTGTTAATAGATAAAGGAGGCAAATATCCATGATACGTGACCTTATCCATTATAAAGGAGAATAAAAAGCCTTGAATTCTTGAAAGCCTTGAAATTTTTGTTCGTTTCGTGCAGATGATCTAATATATCTCATCTCTCTGCCAGCGGACTGTTCAGGTCCCATCTACAGAAGCCGGGGGTTGTCTCGGCGACCGGCAGATATCCCGCCCATTGATCCTGCAGTTTTACTGGACCTTCAGAGACACACCCAGGAGGTGGCGCACAGTGTGGAGATGATGATGCGGAGCCTCAACGGAACCATCCAGAATGTACGTCCATTTTTTTTTTTTTTTTTTTTTGGTCGTACGGTGTGGTTTCTCTGCGTGTACATCGGTGACGTGTCTGTTGATCCTCTGGTCCAGATGACGGCTCTGAGCGTGGGCTACATCCAGACCTACAGAGACTCAGTCGACAGCCTGGGAGAGTCAGTGGACATGAGCATAAAGGTGAACTGTCTTCTCTTCGGCCTCTTCGTTATTTAAATCACACATCTTCTAGCAGACATGAGCCGTCATGAAAAGGTCATTAGAGTTCCTTTATCCCGTCTAAGAGGACTTTGTCAGCTGATATCTCACACACACACACACACACACACACACACACACACACACACACACACACACACACACACACACACACACACACACACACACACACACACACACCATCATCCACAAAGGTGGATAGATTCATGTTTTCATGATGTCAGATTCTGAACCGACCACGTGACCTTTTGCAGCTGATTTGAGTAAGAAACATTGGGAAACTGCTCCTGGCTGGCAGTGTGTGTGTGTGTGTGTGTGTGTGTGTGTGTGTGGCTAGATATCTGACAGCAGAGAATTCTTCTTCTAAAACAAACAAAAAAGCTGCATCTTTTTCATTGCCTACCTCTTGTAGGGGATGTACACGCTAATGGCGCGATGTGAGGAGTTGGACCGGTCCATGCAGCCCATACACACCTTGGCGGCACAAATCCGCGACATCAAACGCACCCTGGACGCTCTGGAGGCGACCTGCAAGTAGCTGTACCGTTGTGGTCCAAACACGCGACCTGCAAAGGTCCGACATCAAGCACACACCACCAGGGCGTCGGCGAGCAGCGCGCACACACACACTGCAGCCAAGATATAACGCACCTGTGACCTGGAAACATCGCTACTCGGCATGCTGGGTGCCCGGCGCTCCTTGTCCAACTGCTTGTGTATCATTTGATGGCGACTGCGTGTGGTGAACACCGATTATCTCGATTCCCTGTTGCGGGCGATTTCTATCTTCCTCTTGGAATGAAGGTGACACACGTATCTTTTGAACACACACATATTTGAGCAGGAAATGTGTATGTGTGTATTGTCCGTCCAGCCTGCTGGTTTCATATTGCACTTACCTCTCCTCCCCACATGGGGGCGATGTTTCTCTGTCTCTTCGTTGCGAGTTGTGGGTCTGAACTGAGCAGTGACTTTTGGACAGTAACAGAAAGTCTATTTTTTGAACAGATTCTTCATGAAAGCCTTCATGAGTTGAGGGGAGAATCACGTCCGTGTCCCTGTTTTTAGGATTATTTATTCCGTTTTTTGTTTGGTTTTTTTTGTTTTCCCAGCATGAATTCTTCAACACTGCATCTCTGTATCACTGGGAACTGGTGGAAGTGGTGAATATAATAATTCTCTGCTGTTGGTCTCTCAAAGCACCCTGTACCTGTCCAACTGAACTGTCAACCTTTCAACCACAGATCTGCCTCCTAAAGTTTTCTCGTCGTCGTCCATTCATTCATTCAGGCTGGAAACGTGCTTGTCGCTCCGTGTCAGTGCTGTAATAAATCTGGAAGTACATCCTCTCAAGGCCGTTAAATGTCCCGTCATGTCAGGAGCTGAACGTTGAATCGGAGCAAACGATATCTGGAGAAAACCACAGCGACTCTCCGGTAGAATGGACGCTGGCATGTCGCCACAGAGACTCAAGGAAACTGCTAATCTTCACTCCCCTGTACCGTAAGTCAAGGACACAGTCGGCAGGTCGTGTGAGGGCAGGCGGCAGCTTTCAGCCTGTTCTGACCACGGGACCCGGCTCGTATCGCGTCTAATTGGAAAACAAAGCGAGTGTTAATGTATTTATCCAGTAACAAGAGCCACTGATTGCTCTCACGGAGTATTATATTTAGTTTAATGGTGAAGACTGGAAGGTATTGTCACATTTAGCTTGAGCACTTTGCCTGGAGATTAGTTTCTTCATTTGGACACGTGTCCATTAATCTTTATTTTTAATTATCCAAAGCAGACAGTGAAGTGTTTTTTTTAAGAGTATTTCATCTGCGTAATCAAAGCAATACTGCACATTTTAATCACAGCCTCCATACTCAATGACTTACGTCCAGTGCTCATCCTTGACAGTGTCTCTGTCTGTGTGTGTGTGTGTGTGTGTTTGTGCGCGTGCGGCGCTGACAGTTACCATACTCTGACTACTACGGGGAAAGTGTCTGTGCACAGTGGATCCTCCTGCAGTTGTGTCGCCTCTCTCGGTGATAACGCACACAAACCCCCCGCGACTACAAGGGCTAGAAGCTCTTTTATGGAGGAATTGGCTGTCATATATACCCAAAAGTAGGAAGCAGGAAGTCCACATCGGATCTGTGATGAGACGTGGGAGACGTGAGAGGAAATGTCCCTTCCTTGTTCATATTCGATAGAAATGTCTGATTACCAATCAGATTCATCAGTGTATATATGATCTCTTTCTGTAACTAAAGTGATTTCGATACCCTTTGTCCTGAGTGTATATTTTAATGAAGAATGAATAAAATGAGCATCTTCACGAAAATGTCTTTTCTTAACTGCCCCAAACAAGACACACGTGTGTCGACTTTTAATTCTGCTTTTCAAGAAAAAAACCCAATTGTACGTAATTATATGTGATTATTTTCAACTTTTATTTACCTTTCATCCACCTCCATATTTACTAGTTCATGTCAGTTCTACAGACACATATCTGGTCAAATTTTCAGTTTTTGTGCAAAGTTGCTAACAAACAAACAAAAACGGTAACAAAAAGAGCCCCTCCTAGGCAGAGTTAAAAATCATGTGTGTGAGTAGGACGTCATTTCAGAAAACGACTGTCAATATGTTTTTACTGAAATAAATTCTCCAATTGTTTTGTAGGGGAGGTAAACCCTGACACACACACACACACACACACACGCACGCACTCTGTAAGAAGTGGAGGAGGAATGTCCACAAAAAAAAGCACTGATAAGTTCATGAACCAAGACGATAAAACTTCATTTTCAGGTTGTACTTGTCTGAAACTCAGTGGATTCAGTGTCTCACTTAAGGCCACTTTGGTTTGGGGGTGCGGTTGGGGACCAGATACTTTAAGGTTCCAGGCAACAACCTGCAGCCAGCAGCAGCAGCAGAAGAGTCGGGGCACTGCGCGGACTCGTACCACAGTCTGTAGGTACGACAATGGAAGGTGCTGGACTTCCATCCGTCGCTGGAAGTCCGACGTCGTCATTTCCCCTCAACTCCATCCCAGAGGCACCTTTTGTAGTTGAAGCTACCGTAGAAGCGCTGACATCAGCACTAACATCAGCGCCAACAGTCCCACTAACATCTCCAGCGTTTCCTTCTACTGTTCCCCCAATGGAAGCGCCATCTTTGGGGGACTGCTGATCAGAGACGTCACCATCGGCGGTCTTGTACCACTGACACTGGAAGTCTTTCTTCCACATCTCAGCGGGATCCGACTCGCTGGCTTTAGCATCTGGCTCTGGTGGCTCTGTGGCTTTTGGTGCCTGAGCGGGACAACAAGTCAAAACACTTTTCACAGATGGTATTGAGGTGTTTTCTAATAAACAACCAAAGATGGAATAATGAGGCTGCATTTTAACGGGGAATTGTATGCTTCAGTTTATTGTTATTTTTTTTGGACAAAATATTTCCAAAGCTGACTGCTTTCCTCCCACCTTTCTTACCTCTTAGCACCTCATCTCTTTGTCTCATGGCGTAGCTCTACAATCGTACCTATGTGTGAGTGCACATGTGCCTTTCTACTATCTACACCACAGGAGCAGTGCTCTGGTATCGTTGTACCGCCTGTACAACAATATAATGACAATAAATGTCTTCTATTCTATTCTAGAACCTGCTCTTTCTGTCAGCACACACTTAGCATACTTAGCCCCCAATCTCATCTGATGATGCTGTTGATAGTAAATGAAGAGCAGCAGCAAGAATGTGACGTTTGTGAGTAACAGTTTTATGGTGACATTTTAAGTTTCGGTGACGAAAAACAGAAACATTCGGTCCTCTCACCTTCTCCACCACTTCCGTTGGGGGCTGGGAGGTGCAGGTAGGCCGAGCTCTCTGGATTTTGACGGACACACCGGCCTTTCCCCTGGCACAGGGAGGCAGAGCAGAGTCGAGTTGCCGTGGTTACGTTAATGGAATAAGGTCCCAGCACCTCGCGGACGAACTTTGCCAGGTCCTGACACTCTCTCTGGGGATCGGACGGACAAACCAGCACATCAGCGTGTGTTGTGCTGTTGCTGTAACTAATCTGATGAACATACTTGTGTACACTTGTTTACCTCCGTCTTCGTCTCACTTCTCTCCCAGATGATGACACCAGCTGATCCCAGAGCAGCACTTTCTCCTATTGTACTGACCAGGTCTGCCTGTAGGAAGATGCAGAAAAAAAATAGTTTTGACACAGAGCATCTTGTTTCTTTGTTCGTCGCAGTATCACAGTGTATTTCACCTCCAATCTGAGCAATAATTTCTTCCAAACAAAAGAACATAAGGAATCAGTAAATCATCATAAATGGTGAAATACTCTTTGAGCTGCTCCTCTCCTCTGGTTCATGACTGATTCTTTTCACCCTTTACGGTTGGAAACTGCCCGTGACACCATTTAACATCCGTTATCGCTATCCCACCTGTGACAGGAAAGTATTGGTTGAGGCGTACACGCTCTTGACCATTGGAAACACAGGAAGGTCGAACGCCATTCCCGCCAGAGATGATACTCGCATGGCTTCTTTGATTTGACTGGACAGATAAAGCTTCGCTCCGGATGATCCACTCTGTGAGAGGGAATCATATTTATGACACACTTATACATTTTAGGACTCCCAGTAGTATTTTTTTTTTTCCGGCCCCCATATCCAGTTACATTCTTTTTTTCTTTGTCTCATAATTCCGTGTTCCTGACATCATGATCCTTTACGTACTATGCTTAGTTAATATAATGTAAACAAATCCAAACTATATGATATAAATGTAGTTACTGCAGACTTAAGAAGGCACCCCCCTGAATTCTTCTGAACCAAAACCAAGCAAAAAACGTATCATCACCCACCTGCAGCTTCTCCAGGGTCAGGAGGAGGATAGAGGGCAGAGCATCGTTTCCCAAAGCCACAGAAGCTCATCGTTAAGGGCCATTTCTGCCGCGGGACACTGGCCGCTGTAATTGGCTAACATGGTCTGGGCAGGGTCGCCACTGTAGCAGCTGGGGTACGGGGACACACCCCATAATGCTTTGGGCCTTAACCTCGTGATCTCCCGTAGAGTTTCGGTCATTACTGACTGGGCCGCTGCCTCAAAGTCCACCTGGGACAAGGTCAACCACAACACACCCCCCCGACAACTTTTATTATGGAGCTGTAGCGGTTTAACCTTTGAAAGTTTCTGTGTAACGTAACAATCAACATTTAACACACAAAAACAACTACGACAGTCTATATCCGCACCAATCACATGTAAATATGCAAATATGCCAATATGTAACGATACTTGTTTATCAGATTCATGGACAATCAATTATGATCGTCTGGAAGAGACTTGTAATGCAACATACGCTGCTTGTTGATTTTCCTCTTTAACCAGCACACCACCCCGCCAGCAGCACACACAGGGGGTTTTGCTAGACATGATTGACAGCTTTTCCTCCGATGAACTTGTAGCGTCACAAACGATGACTGTCCCTCGGTCTTCCAACCAACACGTGGCGAGTATTTCTGCCAGGGTGAGTGTTTAATCTGACCTGGTTGACCGACGTAAAGGACGTCGGTCAACACCAGACCAGTCCGATTCCGTTTCCTTACCTGTGACCATTTCTCCACCTCCTCCGGCGTCCAGGTTGGAAAGAAACCCCTCATAAGCTTCCTCGACGCCTCCAGATATGTCACCTGCTTCTCGCGGTTTCTTGACCACTGGGAGGGGCCCACTCTGCCCAACGCAGCACCCCCAGCCCGAGGTACCTCTGAGCAGGTAAAGCTGTCTCGATGTCCTGCTGTGTTTTAAGAAGGTGACTGTCCAGGCCGTGTGTGTTGCGGTAGCCCCCCATTGACCTTTGTGTCCTTATCTATAAAGTACGGGTAGTTTCCCAAAGTGTCCTCGTAGAAGACCGCCACGCGGCCCTCCCGTTCCATCCCCAGAGATCCAGGATCCGGCCCTCATGGAGCACGAGGAATCAGGGATGCCCCAGAAGATGATGAAAGGCTGTCCGGACAGAAGAGGGGGGCGAGCTGGCTGGGGCGGAGCGGCTGTACCAAGGTCAGCGAAGGCAGCAAGAAGCAGAAGAAGAAGGGGCAGTAAAACCGGAGGCGGGCTTGGAGGGACGGCTGACGACCAAGTCCTGGGATTATAAAGTGTCACTGTTGGGTCTGGCTTTGGGTCTGGATGCAACCGTGGGTTGGTCCACGCCATTGGAGCGCCACGTTTCAGGCTCACTCGTTTTGGCCCTCCCAGCCAATCATGATCCTGAAAGACACCGCAGGGATTACAGAGGAAGAACAGAGACCTTGTTCCCATCACTCAGAAAGTCACCAGAAACATCTCCGTGCATTCGCCAGGGGACCATGGACAAAAAAGACAATGTGCTTTTCCATCTTCTGGAGTGTTTGGGTCATATAATATTATTATTACATTACTATTACATAACATGGATACAGCCACATGTCAGATTAAACTAAAAACTTACTTCTAAAAGAGAAACAGTGCTAATATATAGAAAAGATAATGTACCATAAGGTGCCAGGTTACCATTAAGTCTATGTTGACTGTGACTGTGACTGATGTGACTGATTATTCAAAAAACAAACAAACAAACAAAAACGGTTTTGAGGTTATGGGAAAGGTGTGGTAATTTAAATTGGCTCTCTGATTAAGATAAATTAAGACAAAAACTCTTTATTCTGAAGGAAATTGTGCAAGGCACCTCACAAAAATAAATACAAAAAATTATAAAACGAGAGAATATAAAAGGATTAATGTAACTATGTTACTTTGTGGTAGTTAGTGGGGAAAAAAAGGACAATCGACGCTTGGTAGTTTGCGGTGACGCCATCACAGGGGAAATAAAGACGACTACACCGTAAATGGACACAAACGGACTACGTGACATGAAAGGAGACAGCGCTGCAGACACCGAATTAGACTTCTCTGGGTCTGTTTCCTGTCAGGAGACTAGTCTGCCTGTGGAATGAACCTCCAATTGACCGACGTTTTTATTAAAAGAGTCAAACAAGATGTCTATGGGGCTGGAGAGGAAGCAGCGGAAGCAGGTGAACCGGAAGCTGGAGCAGGTGCAGCAGGTGGAAATATCACACACAGAAGTAAGATCACCCAGGAATAGAGCAGCTGCAGGCACTGAAGCATATTCTCTGGAACAAAAACAAACCCTTCCATCACGGTCTGTGTCATTTCACAGTGAAAATTCATTCAATTTCTTTCATTTCTGATTCATTTCTAACTTTCCTGTCAACAGTAGGGCTGGGGACTGGAGTTACTAGTTCCACGTAACAGTGTAATTTGATACGAAAAAAGCATGACTGTGACGGAGACAAATGTAATTATGTTTATGTGAATATTCATGATTACAATTTCAGTTACAGCTGAACAGTTTTTGCAGATGTTCAATAAAAAACATTATTTAAAATGAGATTTCTTACATTTCCAAAGTAACTTTCCCATCACTGCCTGTTGATGAGGGTTAACATCAGACACAGTCAATAATGGACGACAGGGGCGGAAACATTTAGCATCGCGTTTGTAAACAGATACGGATGATGATACATGATGATACACGCCAGAGAATGATTCATAGCAACGTGTCCAGCACTAATGACGGCTGCTCTGTAAGGTTTCATCATCATCTACATCCTGACAAACCATCGACAAGCTCGTTGTTTGCCGCTCTAATCTGCTCTAATTACAGCTTTTTCCTGGCAGCTGCACAGAAACCGCAGACAAAAAAACTCCACTATCGCGCTGCAACTTCAAACTCCTGCATACACGTCTACAATTGCACATGGCAGCAACAGCAGAGGCACAAGGAGAATAGATGACTTGTGAAGCTGTAGATGGTTTGTACGACTGTGTACCACACATGATGGACACGGAGAAGACCAGGTTCTGCTTTTCTGCAAAAGGAATGTAGAACGGTGTTACAGTGCTTACTTTCTGGTTTTTATTGAGGTGACGGCAGGTGACGAGGATGTGTGACGTTTCTGATATCTTGTCGGCTCCATTAACATAGACAAATATTTGGATCGCTATTCAACACAATACCCCTAGGGTGACCTCAGTGTCAAGGTGTGTGTGTGTGTGTGTGTGTGTGTGTGTGTGTGTGTGTCAGCATCTTTAAATATTAGACACACAGTAACACAGAATTCCATTGTTGTACCTCCTCTTCTATAAGGGACGAGTCACAAACTTCAAATATGACATTCAGAGGAGAAACAGACCAGGAGGCGACTCCGCGACGTGTCCTGTCAGATTATTGTCCCTTAAAAATCATTCAGTTTTACACGTTGACACCACACACTGAGTGAAATCACACGGTCAGTATTCAAACAGCTGCAATGAGATTAAACATGCTTTAAATTGAACCGTGTAAAGCTTTATTTTTTTTTAATCTCTATTCTTTATTTTGGAATATGTAAGATAATTAGTGTGTTTTAATCTTCCGTGATTATTTACTTATTCATTCTATTCATTTATTGAAGCCTCTATTTGTACATTTTTGACGGATAAAACAAATGCAGAGACATTACACACAGGACTCAAGAACAAATGCATACAGATAAAACACAATCAAGAACGTCTGCAGTGTAACAAAGACATTAAGAACAATGACCTGTTTCTTACTGTCAATGGATAGATAACATCTGTTTCCTGAGGCGTCAACCGTTTTTTTCCATTCTAATTTGATTTCATTTTGTTTGTTTTGTTTTGTTTTACATGTTCGAAATAAAAGAATACTATTATTGATATAAAACGGGTATCTTAACACCCGGCAGCTATCGGACAAACACGTCATTCCACCGTCTTCATGTAAACTGCACTATTTGGGTGATTAAACACAGGCCAGAGATGAATTAACCAGCACCGGTGTTCATGTTAAGTATCCACCTGTCTTATCTTTGGCCATGTCCCAACAACAGCTGAATCTCCCAGAAACATTACAAGCTTCTAATACCGCAGAGGTCAGCGCGATCTGAGACTCTGATCAGGAACAAAATTTGGATTTGTTAAGATAAGCTGATTTCACTTTATGACCCAGTCAGTACGAAAGGTGAATTCTCTTTGACATTAGAAGAAATAAATACGCTTGAGAACTAATATTTTGCTATGTTCATGTCAGGATTCTTTAAACGTTTGATTTCTGACATTTTCTTCTTGTTGTTTTTGCGTCTGGGCTCCTGATGACACAGATTCACAGTAGTGAATGTAAAACGTGACCGCTGGGTTAATCTGTTCAGGACAAAGCCCTCCGGTCTGTGTTTACTGGTGTGTCTGGACAGAAGCTGATCCTGAGCCCACCGCCCTCGGCAGCGTAAAGCACATTACACGTCACTTACTTGACACCTTTGGACACCTTTTTTGTTGTATAACCAGACACGTCTTAATTCAGTGCGTCTGTGTTTCATTGTTACGTTTGCTGAGAAGGGATCATACTGCTGCTTTTATCATTTTATTCTGCTTCATTGTCCTTCACAGTTCATTTGCCCGCTGCTTTTCAGTGACGCTGAGATGTTTTATCAGAACCTGCTGAGACGCTGATTTGATCTCATCCTCATCAAACAGTGTTTAAAATTCTAATCACGGAGCACAAATGTGTTCACCTGGAAATCCAGACGCACCCGCCAGCTGAGGTGGATTGTACGTCAGGTCCATCTGCGCTCCAACGGTTAGAGCTCATTAACTGTTAACAAAATCAGTTTGGACCCAATCACAGGGGTCTAACTGAGGTACAGGGTCTGTGGGCGGGGCTTAACTGGTTACATACACTACAAAGATGGCTGCCGCTGATGAAGAGCAGTCGTAGGAACCATCTGTTGCGTTAACAGTAAACGAGTTGGTTGATATTTTCACGACCAACAAAGGATCATTTCCATTCCATGACTGCCCTCAAACTCGTCCACTCTTTCACAAAGAAAAAACTTTGATGTTGACTTGCTGCTCTGATTGGTCGGAGCGCTAATTGTTGCCCATCTTTCTACATGTCCCCTAGAAAATTTGTCCATTAACCCCCGCGAAGCTGGGAAGTGTCCACTCGGTTGGAAGGAGAAACTGTCACTTGGGTTCTGACGGACAGAGAGGACAGCCATGTTGCTGTCACTACACTAGTTCCCATTCGCTCTGTTGCTGGTAGCTGGTGAATCATTACCGTAATGACAACAGCATGAATGTGAAGTGCAACATCTCAACTTTCAGGAACCAACTGACATTTTCTCAGGAGCCGAGTGAAACTTCTCAGCTGTCAGGAACGTTTTTCTAATTTTCTGTGCTCAAATAGTGGTGTAACTACGGCACTCCAACGTATGGCCACCATGAATGTATTGGCAGCGATATTGTCAGCGTTAAAGGGTTAAAGGCAGAAACACGTGTTTGTGTCTGGAATCTGAATCAGTCAATCGGTTAATCAGTCACAGCAACAGTTCTCTGATGACGCTCAGAGTGTGAACGGTTCTTGAAACAACACAACAAAAGTGACAAGGACCTGGACGAGAAGAGAGACACAGAAGCAGAGAAAAGCAGCAGGGATAGAAAGTACAAACCCTGGAACCCAGTCTATCGTGCCTGAACGGCCATCTTGAATTGCCTAAACGTCTTCACCTGGAGGATTGAGACACCTTGTTGTGTGTTTCCAAACATTCTCCTAATAGTTGTTCTGCCTTCATGTCGTTGCTGATCTGTGAGCAGAGGAGTCGGCGGAAGGATCCAATCAGGTGAGATTAGCGCGACACCTGCGTCACTGCAGAGGCAGCAGCAGGAAGTCGACTCTCTGATCGTCGCTGAGAGGTGTGTGTGTGTGTGTGTGTGTGTGTGTGTGTGTATCCATGTGTATGTGTGCGTCTACTTCCGGCCCACCTGTGACTTTCTGTTAATATTACTAATACACAGTATTTTATACTTTTGGCATTCATCATGTTGATTATCACTGCTCCGTCCGTCCTGGGACGTTTCCCTCCGTTTTATCGACCGTCGTTTGGGGAGTTTTTCCTTGAGTTGGCGACATGTGACAGCTGACATATAAATAAAACTGAACAGAACTGATCAATGTGATAGATTTTAAGAGACGTGATCTGTGTTGCTGTTAACGTTCATTCCTTCTTTCTTCTGCTCCTAAATACAATCCAACCCAACACCTCTGCCATGTAACCTACTTTTTGGAAACCTATTTTACCTCCCTTTGTATGTCACAACCCAGATTTCAGTCATAGTTTTCTGTTACTGGATCATATAGTTTTCTGTTCTTCTGGACTATTCCATATAATGAAAATGGTCTGATAAATGTAAAGGTTAGTGCAAAAAGTATTTTATGCAATCCAGCTTGGTACCAGCAGAGAAAATAAAGTATCCTGTGCAAATGAACATGTACATAGAAAACTATAACTTGTACAAGTTCATGAACACACTGTGCATGTGATTCTCAGTGCAGAGAATGAAACTTACCGAGGCTGAGGTTGTTCACGCCTCATCTTCTGGTCATCATTAGAGGTCCCGCTTTGGATTTGAGGATATTTAATCCCTCTGTCTTCTGTTTTATTCGTTATTCCTGCAGATGAAAAAATCCAGGAGCCCTCCTGGGTTTGCATGGATGAACTGTACATGTGTAACACGCAGCCCAGAGGAAGCCAACACCCAGAAAGCCAGAGAGAGACAGAGAGGGAGAGGCAGGGACGGAAATAGACGAGAGAATTAAATAAAGAGATAAAGGATTAAAAAAAAAAAATACAAGCGAGAAGGAGCTGACGAGCGAGGGAGGAGGTGTTGAAAGTGTGTGCTGGAGATGGAAAGATGAGTGTGTGTGTGTGTGTGTGTGACCTGAGCTTCACAGCCAGGCTAAGCTTCCTTACTGTGACAAGGTAAGCAGGGGTCAGTGTCGACCACGCCGGCTCACATGACCAGCGGCACTGACCATAATCCCATAATCCTCTGCTCTACCGCTGCTCTTCTTGTCTAAACAAACACTTGAGCTGTGGCGGATCCCACCTGCTCCTCAGCAGCTCTCCTTCCTCCTCCACGTTTCAGAGGAATCACAGTCAAGTGTCAAGTACAATGTACTTACACTGGAACAAAAAAACACAAGAATTGGATGTTGTGAAGTGATGTAATTGTATTTTATTTTCCTATTTCTATTTTTAGCATCCCAGCATTACATTCTCTAGTTTTTTTTTATTACTGCTGACAAGTTATTATGTGAATAGCACATTAATGCATTTACAAATTAATGCCCAGCAAGTATTTTAACGCACCTAATCAGTTGCAAATGCTTACAAACCAAATGACATTTAAAATAAAAGTGTCCAAAACAGTTCCTGAATTTCATTATTGACTTTTATGCATCACAATGTGACTGACTCAGGTCATGGAATCAGATTCAGCTCTTTTGTTGTCATTAACCAACGAAATACAATGACGCTGCGTGCGTCTTTCTCTCAAACGGAGAAACAAAAGGAGAAAAATTACAACATTGAAAAATGAAAAATCAGTCTTAAGTCTTAAGCAAGTCGACGTTTGAAATGAAATGAAATGAAACCAAAGGACACAAATGTCAGCAGAGTTTGTAGTAAACTAACTAATGATCATTTCAGTTTTACTGCTTGTATCGTGTATCGTATCATGCATGAGTCACAGCAACTCACATTAAACACCAAATGTCAAACCAAAGTGGCACCCGTGCATTCACTCACTCACTCACATTCACTCACTCACTCACCAATGGAATTCCAACCCCAGAGAGAGTTACAAAACTTTTTTGAACTTCCTACCAAATCATTTTTTAAATCAAAGGCAAATCAAAGGCAGTGAAGTTAACATATATGTTTCCTTTGCTAGGTTTAGGGTAAGACATTATATGTAGAAAATATCAGGCAGGGTTAAGGGATAGTACAACAACACTGAAAAAGCAGCAGTTGTTTTGGACCAAAATCAACGTGTTTCCGTGGCAAAATGTCAGTTATAAACTGTGATAAACACAACTCATCAGGTGTGTATTTCCCCTCCTGCTGCGGCGGCTGGAAGGAGACGGACTGAACGAAGCCTTTGCACAGGTGCTCTGTGTTCTTCTCGTGTCAGGACGTTCGTAGGAATCAGCACAAAAAGAAGCTGAAGTACATTCATTTCTCTCTTTTAAATGACAGAGAACACAGAGGCATTTTTCATTATGTTCTTTTTTTTAAAAAAATAAAATAAACAAAATTCTCAAGTCTAGTAGAAGTGTCACATAGTACCCTATATGAAGCATGGAAATACATGGAAATTCACCATTTCAACCCAGAGAGTTATTTTTCATTCATTTCTTTAACCCTTTTTTAATGTTTTGTCAGAAATGAAGTTACCATACGTTTCAGTAGAAGGGTAAAACATTGTTTTAAACTATTCATAAAAAAAAACATGTTAAGTACACACACACACACACCACACACACCAGTATACAGGAGAGCCTGTTAGATTGTTTAACATATGCATCCTTTATGCATCCATGTTTTTATGCATTATCCCTCCGTTACCACGGATCAGATATGTGTTTTTTAAGTGTATTCCCACACTTGAGCTACAGCACACTGTTTTATTTTTACCTTATATCGTTAAATCTCTTATTCCTGCTTCCCAGCATGAGCTCGGGCGACAATCACTTGGGACAAAGCCACGGCATTCATCATCTTTCTCTCTTACAGACTAAATGTACATTTATGTGCCGGCTGAGTAAAACAAATTACGGCGGAATACGTGTCTGCAGCTCATCTGGTGTTTGTAAAACAAATCTATATTCTCCATCTGCTGCACATCTGCTGCAATCATTCCTGCCTGAACTCTGCTGTTCACACTCCATCATCTTTCCCTGTGTTTGTCTTTTTCCATTTCACCTCCTATATTTCCAGCCCAGTTCTTTTATTTGGCTCCATACAATTCTCATTCCATCTCTTTCTTCTCTGCTACCTGTCATCTTTGCCATTAGAGTTGTCACTGCTCACAATAGCTAATAACCTGGTCAAAGAAACACATCTGCTCCCATTTTTTGTCCGACAAATTCCCTTTTTGCTCGGTTGTTTTCTTTTGACCCGCCTCCTGCAGCATCCCAGCTGGATCATTGGCTGTTCTAACTGGCTGTATTCAGGTATATTTCACCTTCACCCACAATGGCACATTGAACCAAAAAACAAATCAATAAACTGGTGGAATGAGATCCATATCTACTGGAACAATTCAATAAATAAGGAATATAGAATAGAATAGAATAGAACAAGCATGGTCTGGAGTTAACCCCCACCCCCTACACACACACACACCACACACTCCAGGGATGGAGGTTTAATTTTAAAGAAAACGAAGAACAGGAAGAAAAATCTGCTAATGAATTTTAATTTCATGATACTTCAGATGCTAAAGGTTTGTTTTGATGATTAGAGAATTATTAGTGTACACAACATGAATGAAGGATGATGACATTGGCCTAGAAATCACAATACACAATGGGTGAACATTGGCAAAGCTCTGCGCTCTCCCGAGTGCTTTTCTAGTTGAAATCTTAAAAGGTCATTTCAAAAAGTAGAAAAGTAGGCAATAAACAAATCACTGAATTCAGACACTGAGGACTTCTCCTCTAAGACGACATCAGCAACTTCCCGTTCCCCACATTTAAACATCTCCACGTTTAAACTGCAAAATGTCGAATGAATGTTCGAAACTGTTTCAAAAGTTCCAGCAGCAACTTAAAATCACTAAAACACATCATTTCATGATCATTCCTTTATAAGTCATAAAAAATGTGATTACACATAGAGACTAGATTCCAACTAAAATGGAAATCATGTCATTGAACACAATGTAACTGACTGTAGTTTAGTTTATTTTGTAAACTGATTACATAACACCACTGGTTCATGTCGTTTCTTCTGAGCCAAGATGCTTCTGTGTGAATTTCCGAGCACTGGTCCAACTTCAGACGGTTGATCTCTGTGTGTTTGTGTGGGTGACACGTGTCGCTCTCCATAAATACTTCATCAGCGGTCTGATTGCGTGAGTACAGCAGTAGTTCCTCACATGCTTCGCTGCTGTAGTTGCACTTAGAAGGTGTGCGGAGGGTCTTGACCTCGTCCAGGTGGAGCAGCCGGAGTAAATGGATTAAAGGTCTCCAGGAATACCAGCGGGTTAAACACACATACGCAAGAAAGCGCCACTTAGATTAGGTACTGTACATTCCAGACCTTCAGGTCATCCGCTTTGCCCCGAGGCCACGGATCTCTGGAAGCAGATCAACAAGCAGATGATGATGATGATGAACGCTGGCTTGGTCGGGGAGACACAGGCTTGTTCCTGAAACTGGATTTGATTGAGCATTACATTTACTGAAGAGAAAACACAATGTAAGACGTGGACATCCGAGTGAAAATCGTTCCAAGGACACATGATGTGACGAAGATTGCCATTTGAGGGCAGCCCTGGAGGCGGTGTGTGTGTGTGTGTGTGTGTGGGGGGGGGGGCCAGCCCCGCCCACAGGGTAGCAAGGACCTCATGTTCACGATCCAACATGGCGGTGCACAGTATTAGCTGTAGTAGCAGTTTTCGGTTCCAGTTCAAGTGTTTGACTTGTTGTTGGAATGTTGTGTACGTGGAATACCACACAGTGATGTTGGTGGAACAGGGACAACTCAGACAAACGAGAAATTAAACATCACCGGCAGTTGGCAACTCGGACAACTGCTGCAAGTGGAACGCAGCACCAAGGCAACAAGGTGTCCTGGTACTCAGGACTAGGACTGCAAGGGGGGGCGTAAGAAATTGGTGTTT
>NW_027615188.1:60000-67240 GCF_965212315.1 Lampetra planeri | reverse complement strand
AGAGACAGAGAGAGAGAGGGAGACACACAAACTTCAAATCTACAGCAGCTGGCGTCGGGATCGAACCCACGACCTCCCGTGTACCAGGCGAGGTAGTAAACATCTCCTAGCCACCGTGATGATGATGAGAGAGAGACACGCAAACTCCAAATATACAGCATCAGGCGTCGTCAGGGTCGGGATCGAACCCACGGAACCCCCCCCCCCACTGCGTTCCATCTCTTGTGCCGACGTGCCCTGTCACCTGTCACCTGTCCCCTGTCACCTGTCACCTGTCCCCTGTCACCTGTCACCTGTCACCTGTCCCCTGTCCCCTGTCACCTGTCACCTGTCCCCTGTCACCTGTCACCTGTCCCCTGTCACCTGTCCCCTGTCACCTGTCCCCTGTCACCTGTCACCTGTCCCCTGTCCCCTGTCACCTGTCACCTGTCCCCTGTCACCTGTCACCTGTCCCCTGTCACCTGTCCCCTGTCACCTGTCCCCTGTCACCTGTCACCTGTCCCCTGTCCCCTGTCACCTGTCCCCTGTCACCTGTCACCTGTCACCTGTCCCCTGTCACCTGTCACCTGTCCCCTGTCCCCTGTCACCTGTCACCTGTCCCCTGTCCCGTCCCCTGTCCCCTGTCACCTGTCCCCTGTCACCTGTCACCTGTCACCTGTCCCCTGTCACCTGTCACCTGTCCCCTGTCCCCTGTCACCTGTCCCCTGTCCCCTGTCCCCTGTCACCTGTCCCCTGTCCCCTGTCACCTGTCCCCTGTCACCTGTCACCTGTCCCCTGTCCCCTGTCCCCTGTCACCTGTCCCCTGTCCCCTGTCACCTGTCCCCTGTCACCTGTCACCTGTCCCCTGTCACCTGTCACCTGTCACCTGTCACCTGTCCCCTGTCACCTGTCCCCTGTCACCTGTCCCCTGTCCCCTGTCCCCTGTCACCTGGTTGATGGTGTTGGCGGCACACGATGTGAGCCCGGTGCCAAGCGACGCCAGCAGCAGCATGGCGGGGTCAAAGGTCACCGGCGCCATCGCGTAGCCGGCAGCGGCGGTGATGACCACGAGGGCTGGGGGGGGGGGGGGCAGGGGGGGGGGGTGTTTGTAAATCCTTTACATTAAGTTCACTTGCTTGCTTGCTTGCTTAGGACCGTGCAAATCTTTCGGTCGTTTTTTAACCCACTTCCCGTGATCCAATCGAGCTGACATTTTGCACGCAGACTCGTTGTGCGCGACAATTTATTTTCGTGAAAATTTTTTGTTCCAAATTTTACACTTTTTAGGAAAAAAAATTAAATCCTTTATATTAAGTTCACTCGCTTGCTTGCTTGCGTGCTTACGACCGTGCAAATCTTTCGGTCGTTTTTTAAACCCACTTCCCGTGATCCAATCGAGCTGACATTTTGCACGCAGACTCGTTGTGCGCGACAATTAATTTTCGTGAAAAAAAATTTCTCCAAAATTTTCCACTTTTTAGGAAAAAAAAAAAAAAGTCATATTTAATTTAAAATACCAATGTGATAAAAATGAAACTCTTACTGAAGGAAAACAGAAATGAATAATAAAATAAAACCGATGCCACGCATATAAAGGATTTATAGTGAAAAACTTTATTTTAACGGGTTAATTTTTTGTTGTTGTTTTCATCGGGTAAAGGAAGGCCGCCACCACCCCCCCCCCCCCCATCTGAGGTGTGGAACTCTTCTTCAAGAAGCAAACGATGGGCTCGACGTCGTCGTCGTCGTCGTCGTGTGGAAATTGATGGCGGCGGCGGCCGAAATAACTCTCACGAACGCGCAGAGATGTTGATTCACCACCCCGACCCGCACCCCGAAACGTGGAGGGGGAAAAACGACGATTCCGGAGAAAAATCCACGCAACTGACCCCCATCCACACTCACTGGTCAGTCGGGATCCCTCCCCCCCCCCCCAACTCTGACCCAGCTGACCCCCGTCCACACTCACTGGTCAGTCGGGGTCCTCCCCCCCCCCCCAACTCTGACCCAGCTGACCCCCATCCACACTCACTGGTCAGTCGGGGTCCTCCCCCCCCCCACCTCCCACCCTGACCCCTGACCCCCATCCACACTCACTGGTCAGTCGGAGTCCCCTCCCCCCCCACCTCCACCCTGACCCCTGACCCCCATCCACACTCACTGGTCAGTCGGAGTCCCCTCCCCCCCCCACCTCCGCCCTGACCCAGCTGACCCCTGTCCACACTCCACACTCACTGGTCAGTCGGGGTCCTCCCCCCCCCCCCAACTCTGACCCAGCTGACCCCCGTCCACACTCACTGGTCAGTCGGGGTCCTCCCCCCCCCCCCAACTCTGACCCAGCTGACCCCCATCCACACTCACTGGTCAGTCGGGGGTACCCTCCCCCACCACCTCCGCCCTGACCCAGCTGACCCCCGTCCACACTCACTGGTCAGTCAGGGTCCTCCCCCCCCCCCCCCCAACTCTGACCCAGCTGACCCCCGTCCACACTCACTGGTCAGTCGGAGTCCCCTCCCCCCCCCCCACCTCCACCCTGACCCCTGACCCCCGTCCACACTCACTGGTCAGCCGGATCTTGGAGAGCCGCGCGTAGATGCCGGGCAGCTCGGACATGTCCACCCGCACCTCGTGCCACTGCTGGGCGCAGGACCTCCTGCCGTCGAAGTCGCCGTCATCGTCCCGCGTCGGCGGGGGTCGCGTGGAGGTCACGACGGCGGAGGGCGGGGAGGGCGGGGAGGGCGGGGAGGGCGGGGAGGGGGGGTCGCGGTGGGGGGCTCCGGCGTCTTCTTGCAGAGCCGGCGGCGGCGGGGCCCGGGGCTTCACTCGCTGCCAGGTCACGGAGCGGCCGAGACTCAGGTGCTGTGGCAGAGAGAGAAGGTGGGGGGGGGGGGGCAGGGGGGGGGGGGAGCGTGGGGGAGAGAGGAGATGAGAGAAGGGGGGGGGGAGAGCGTGGGGGGAGAGAGGAGAGATAGGGGAGAGAGATGGGAAGAGCGGCGAGAGAGAATGCAGAGAGGGGGAGCGAGGCCAGGGGGGGAAGCGGGGAGAGATGGGGGGAAAGATGGGGTGAGAGAGCGGGGAAGGATGGGAAGAGATGGGGAGAGAGACGGTGCAGTGGAGAGTAGAGTTAAGAGAGATGAGACAGGCAGAAAGATAGTGGATGGTGTTGAGGAGAGCTCACACTTGAGAAGAGGGAGAAATGGCGCAGTGGAGAGTTGACAAAGAGTGAGAGATAGGGAGAGATGGAGTTCAGAGAGAAGAGGATGGATGAGGGGGGAGAGAGATTGGTGGGGTGAAGATGCGAGGAGTATTGGTTCAAGCAAGCCTGCCTGCCGATGAGACACTCAACATCGAAACCGGCCCAAAATTCTTACGCAACCCGACCCAAAGACAAACATTCCCCATATAGCCTTAACAGACTGGAGGGGCAAGTGCTGTTAGCGAGCGTCACCCATGAAGGGCCGGCACCTCGCCCAGCCGCCCTGGTCCCCGCAGGGGCGAGGTTTGCTACGCACCGCGACACCAGTAACTCATTTTATGCCGAGGGGTGCCCCATGGTAGAGATGTTATCTCCCTGGCCCAGAGGTCGCAACCGGGTACCCGATACCCGTACCCTACCCAATACCCGTACCCTACCCAATACCCGTACCCTACCCGATGCCCGTACCCTACCCGATACCCGTACACCTACCCGATACCCGTACCCTACCCGTACCCTACCCGATACCCGTACCCTACCCGATACCCGTACCCTACCCGTACCCTACCCGATACCCGTACCCGGCCGGGTACGGGTAGCCGTTTGCGACCCTGGTGCGGCCGGGTACGGGTACGGGTAGGCCGTGAGTCACTGGTGAGTCACCGTTTGTCACTCATTTCCCAACGTCTTGTCTCTTCTCACAATTCAAGTTCCTAGAATCAACCCACCCGCGCCTGCAACATGGCTTCATCCCAGAGGTCGCAATCGGGTACCCGATACCCGTATCCTACCCGTACAACAAAAAATTAACCCGTAAAAACAAAGTTTTTCACTATAAATCCTTTATATGCGTGGCATCGGTTATATTTTATTATTCATTTCTGTTTTTCTTGAGTAAGAGTTTCATTTTTATCACATTGGTATTTTAAATTAAATATGAAATTTTTTTTTTCCTAAAAAGTGGAAAATTTTGGGGGAAAATTTTTTTTTCACGAAAATAAATTGTCACGCACAACGAGTCTGCGTGCAACACGTCAGCTCGATTGGATCACGGGAAAGCGGGTTAAAAAACGACCGAAAGATTTGCACGGTCGTAAGCGCGCAAGCAAGCGAGCGAGCGAACTTAATATAAAGGATTTAAAAAAACGTCCCCACTCACGGGCCCCGCACGCAACAGGAGGCATTACCCGGGCGTGCGGCGGTGGCCTTGCCAGGACGGTTCTCGTGGCCGCGGCGGCAGCAGCGACGTGGATGAGGCGAGCGGCCCCCCCCGGCCCCGCCGGGAGGCCACGGTGGTGGTGGTGGCCCCCGCACGGCACCAGCGGCCGCCGAGACGTGGCGCACGCCGGCTCCCCCGCAGCCTGTAGCAGCAGCAGCAGCAGCACGCACAGCACGCACACACAGCACGCACACAGCACGCACACACAGCACGCACAGCACGCACACAGTACACACACACACACACAGCACAGCGCACACAGCACACACAGCACGCACAGCACGCACACACAGCACGCACACAGTACACACAGCACGCACAGCACGCACACACAGCACGCATACACAGCACGCACACACAGCACACACAGCACGCACGCACAGCACGCACACACAGCACGCACACACAGCACGCACACAGTACACACAGCACGCACAGCACGCACAGCACGCACACACACACAGCACGCACACACAGCACGCACACACAGCACACACAGCACGCACAGCACGCAGTACACACAGCACGCACACACAGCACGCACACACAGCACGCACACACAGCACGCACAGCACGCACAGCACGCACAGCACACACACACAGCACGCACACACACACAGCACGCACACACAGCACGCACAGCACGCACACACAGCACACACAGCACGCACACACAGCACGCACACACAGCACGCACAGCACGCACAGCACGCACACACAGCACGCACACACAGCACGCACAGCACGCACAGCACGCACACACAGCACGCACAGCACGCACAGCACGCACAGCACACACACACAGCACGCACACACACACAGCACGCACACACAGCACGCACAGCACGCACAGCACGCACACACAGCACACACAGCACGCACACACAGCACGCACACACAGCACGCACAGCACGCACAGCACGCACACACAGCACGCACACACAGCACGCACAGCACGCACAGCACGCACACACAGCACGCACACACAGCACGCACAGCACGCACAGCACGCACACACACACACACACCCACACACACAGCACGCACACAGTACACACAGCACGCACAGGACGCACACACAGCACGCACAGCACGCACAGCACGCACACACAGCACGCACACACAGCACGCACAGCACGCACACACAGCACACACAGCACGCACACACAGCACGCACACACAGCACGCACACACAGCACGCACAGCACGCACAGCACGCACACACAGCACGCACACACAGCACACACAGCACGCACAGCACGCACACACAGCACGCACACACAGCACGCACACACAGCGCGCACACACAGCACGCACACACAGCACACACAGCACGCACAGCACGCACACACAGCACGCACACACAGCACGCACACAGCACGCACAGCACGCACAGCACACAGTACACACAGCACGCACACACACACACACACACAGCACGCACACACAGCACGCACACACAGCACGCACACACAGCACGCACAGCACGCACAGCACGCACACACAGCACACACAGCACGCACAGCACGCACACACAGCACGCACACACAGCACGCACACACAGCGCGCACACACAGCACGCACACACAGCACACACAGCACGCACAGCACGCACACACAGCACGCACACACAGCACGCACACAGCACGCACAGCACGCACAGCACACAGTACACACAGCACGCACACACACACACACAGCACGCACAGCGCCGGCGCACAGCACACTTAGCACGTACCCACAGCAGCACAGCACGCACAGCGCCGGCTGCATCACCCATCACCTGTCTGTGAACCCCTACCCCTGTGTGTGAACCCCTACCACCCCTACCCCTGTGTGTGTACCCCTACCAGCCCCTACCCCTGTGTGTGTACCCCTACCCCTGTCTGTGAACCCCTACCAGCCCCTACCCCTGTGTGTGTACCCCTACCCCTGTCTGTGAACCCCTACCAGCCCCTACCCGTCTGTGAACCCCTACCCCTGTCTGTGTACCCCTACCCCTGTCTGTGTACCCCTACCCCTGTCTGTGTACCCCTACCCCTGTCTGTGTACCCCTACCCCTGTCTGTGTACCCCTACCCCTGTGTGTGAACCCCTACCCATGTCTGTGTACCCCTACCAGCCCCTACCCCTGTCTGTGAACCCCTAACCGGCCTTGCGCCGAACTGGATCCTGGTCAGGATTCAAACTTATATTTCAAGATCGTGGGCTTCGACTGAACAGTGTGACACATGAACCGGCTGAGGATTCAAGGTGGAGCGCAATGCGCTAACCGACCAGTCGTACAAGGTGCAAAGCGATAATCACAAATCTCACACACACACACAACAACCGCCATTCGCCACTAAGTGGCGGTGACGTCACCACGACGCTTGTGCCAGGCCATGTGCACCTTGAGGCCACGTGAAGTGTCGAACGCCCGCTGGCAGGAGGTCACGGGGCAGACCCAGGTGCCACGGGTCGACTGACCGAGATGACCGAGATGACTGGCTGATGCACCACCTGTGCCCCCTACTGTGCCAACTTGCTGTGCTTTAGCCACCCGGCGCTCCGCTCGTTGTTGTGAGCGTCGCTCCTCCGCCCTCCGTTGTTGTTGGAGGGCGACTGCCTCCAACTGCCCAGTAGCGTCCTTCACGAGCCTCCTCCACTGAGGCCGATCTTGACACCGCTGGTACCAGTCATCGGCAAGTCCACTCAGCTCCACGTCCTCCTGTACCACATCACTCCATCTCTTCTCTAGCCCGTGCCGCGCCCGTTTAGCCCCCTCGATCCGGCCGAACAAAAGCTGTTTAGGCATGCGGTGGCTGGGCATGCGGGCTACATGACCCAGCCAACGCAGCCTTGCCT
>NW_027615188.1:47500-55000 GCF_965212315.1 Lampetra planeri | reverse complement strand
CGACTGACTGAGATGGGCGGTAGATGCACCACTAGCTGTACCCCTACTGTGCCAGGCTAGGTGCAGGAGGAGGTCACGGGACAGACCCAACAGGTGCCATGGGTTGATTGACTGAGATGACCGGTAGATGAACCACCAGCTGTACCTCCGACTGTGCCAGGCTAGGTGCAGGAGGAGGTCACGGGATAGACCCAGCAGGTGCCATGGGGGTTTACTGACTGAGAAGACCGGTAGATGCACCACCAGCTTTACCCCCTACTGTGCCAGGCTAGGTGCAGGAGGAGGTCACGAGACAGACCCTGCAGGTGCCATGGGTCGGCTGAGATGACCGGTAGATGCACCATCAGCTGTACCCCCTACTGTACCAGGCTAGGTGCAGGAGGAGGTCAAGGGACAGACCCAGCAGGTGCCATGGAATTCATTGACTGAGATGACCGGTAGATGCACCACCAGCTGTACCCCCTACTGTGCCAGGCTAGGTGCAGGAGGTCACGGGACAGACCCAGCAGGTGCCATGGGTCGACTGACTGAGATGAGCGGTAGATGCACCACTAGCTGTACCCCTACTGTGCCAGGCTAGGTGCAGGAGGAGGTCACGGGACAGACCCAACAGGTGCCATGGGTTGATTGACTGAGATGACCGGTAGATGCACCACCAGCTGTACCCCCTGCTGTACCAGGCTAGGTGCAGGAGGAGGTCACGGGACAGACCCTGCAGGTGCCATGGGTCGGCTGAGATGACCGGTAGATGCACCACCAGCTGTACCCCCTACTGTGCCAGGCTAGGTGCAGGAGGAGGTCACGGGACAGACCCAGCAGGTGCCACGGGTTGGCTGATTGAGATGACTGGGAGATGCACCACCAGCTGTACCCCCTACTGTGCCAGGCTAGGTGCAGGAGGTCGCGGGACAGACCCAACAGGTGCCATGGGGTTGATTGACTGAGATGACCGGTAGATGAACCACCAGCTGTACCCCCTACTGTGCCAGGCTAGGTGCAGGAGGTCACGGGACAGACCCAGCAGGTGCCATGGGTCGGCTGAGATGACCGGTAGATGCACCACCAGCTGTACCCCCTACTGTGCCAGGCTAGGTGCAGGAGGTCACGGGACAGACCCAGCAGGTGCCATGGGTCGGCTGACTGAGATGACCGGTAGATGCACCACCAGCTGTACCTCCGACTGTACCAGGCTAGGTGCAGGAGGTCACGGGACAGACCCAGCAGGTGCCATGGGGTTGACTGACTGAGATGACCGGTAGATGCACCACCAGCTGTACCCCCTACTGTACCAGGCTAGGTGCAGGAGGAGGTCACGGGACAGACCCAACAGGTGCCATGGGTTGATTGACTGAGATGACCGGTAGATGAACCACCAGCTGTACCTCCGACTGTGCCAGGCTAGGTGCAGGAGGAGGTCACGGGACAGACCCAACAGGTGCCATGGGTTGGCTGACTGAGATGACCGGTAGATGCACCACCAGCTGTACCCCCTACTGTGCCAGGCTAGGTGCAGGAGGAGGTCACGGGACAGACCCAGCAGGTGCCATGGGTCGGCTGACTGAGATGATTGGCCGATGCACGACCTGTGCCCCTCGCTACTGTGCCAACTTGCTGCGTTTTATCCGCCCGGCGCTGCGCTCGTTGTTGTGAGCGTCGCTCCTCTTTGCGCTCCGTTGTTGCTGGAGGGCGACTGCCTCCAAACTTCCCGGTAGCAGCGTGCTTCACAGAGCTTCCCTCCCACAGCACACAGCACAGCAGACAGCACACAGCACAGCACACAGCACAGCACACAGCACAGCACACAGCACAGCACACAGCACAGCAGACAGCACAGCACACAGCACAGCACACAGCACAGCACACAGCACAGCACAGCACAGCCAAAAACCACGCGTGTCCTACAGCGTCAAGGTTACCCCGGTCACCGCACTCATTCACTCCTCCACACACACTCACACACCTCCACACACCCTCCTCCTCCACACACACACACACTCACACACCTACACACACCCTCCTCCTCCACACACACACGCTTCACACACACACCTCCACACACACACTCCTCCACACACACACACACTCACACACCTCCACACACCCTCCTCCTCCACACACACACGCTTCACACACACACCTCCACACACACACTCCTCCACACACACACACACTCACACACCTCCACACACCCTCCTCCTCCACACACACACGCTTCACACACACACCTCCACACACACACCTCCACACACACACACCTCCACACACACACCTCCACACACACACTCCTACACACACACACACACTCACACACCTCCACACACCCTCCTCCTCCACACACACACGCTTCACACACACACCTCCACACACACACCTCCACACACACACACCTCCACACACACACCTCCACACACACACTCCTACACACACACTCCTCCATACATAGACATCTCCACACACACACACCTCCACACACACACACTCCTCCATACATAGACACCTCCACACACACACAACACCTCCACACACACACACCTCCACACACACTCCTCCATACATAGACACCTCCACACACACACAACACCTCCACACACACACACTCCTCCATACATAGACACCTCCACACACACACACCTCCACACACACACACCTCCACACACACAAACTCCTCCACACACACACCTCCACACACACACCTCCACACACACACACTACTCCACACACACACACCTCCACACACACACACCTCCACACACACACACACCTCCACACACACACCTCCACACACACACCTCCACACACACACACTACTCCACACATACACACCTCCACACACACACACACGCTCGACACACATTCCTCCACACACACACACACACACTCCACACACACACACACTCCACACACACACACTCCACACACACACACTCCACACACACACTCACCTCCACACACACTCCTCCACACACACACACTCCACACACACACACTCCACACACACACACACACAACTCCACACACGCCACACACACACCACACACACACCCCCACACACACACTCCACACACACCTCCACACACACCTCCTCCACACTCACACACCTCCACACACACACTCGTCCACAAACACTCACACTCCTCTACACACACACACTCACCTCCACACACACACACTCCTCCACACTCACACAACCTCCACACACACCACACACACTCACACACCCCCACACACACACCCCCACACACACACCACACACACCTCCACACACACTCACACACTCCACACACACACTCACCTCCACACACACACACTCCTCCACACTCACACAACCTCCACACACACCACACACACTCACACACCCCCACACACACACCCCCACACACACACCACACACACCTCCACACACACTCACCTCCATACATACACACACCTCCACACACACACACCTCCACACACACACACCTCCACACACACACACACCACACACACCTCCACACACACTCACACACCCCCACACACACCCCCACACACACACCACACACACCTCCACACACACACACACACACCCACATACACACCCACATACACACACACACCTCCACACACACACTCACACACACACTCACCAGTGACGAGCCGGCACCACATCGCGAACGGCGAACAGGTCGCAAGAGAAGCGCGATGTTTGGAGAGATTCTCTGGGTGGGTGGTGGTGGTTGTGGTGGGTAGTGGTGGTGGATGGTGGTGGTTGTGGGTGGGTAGTGGTGGTGGTGGGTAGTGGTAGTGGTTGTGGGTGGGTAGTGGTGGTGGTTGTGGTGGGTAGTGGTGGGTAGTGGGTGGGTAGTGGTAGTGGTGGGTAGTGGTTGTGGGTGGGTAGTGGTGATGGTTGTGGGTGGGTAGTGGTGGTGGTTGTGGGTGGGTAGTGGTGGTGGTGGTTGTGGGTGGTGCAGTCGTGACCTCCCTCTGCCTCCTCCTCCTCCTCCTCCCTCCACCCCACAATCCTCGACTCAGACGGCCGCCGTCATTTGCACAAAGACGGCGGCAACGGTCGCAGTCGTTCCGGGCAACTGGCGGGCAACTTGCACGCAACTTGCACGCAACTTGGACGCAACTTGGACGCAATTCGCACGCAACCTTCGTAACCTCCAAGGCGCCCCCGCCAACGTGACGCCGACTCACGTGGCGGAAGATGCGGTCACTTCCGGGTGTGCACCGACTTCCGGGTAGGGATCACTTCCGGGTCAGGGATCACTTCCGGGTTGTCGGTGTGGGAGTCGATTTTTTTTTGGCGCGAATTCTTGGCTCTGTCGGTAAAGTCTCGCGTAGGTAGAAAATAAATAATAAAATACTATTACAAATTGATTTTAAATAATAAAAGCAACAATAAAAACACCCACGACGTTTCGATCGCAACACGAGAGCGGTTTTGTCGTGCTATAAACACGTGGAGAGAGACGGAGCGTTTTGGTTTCAACAGAAATAATTAAACGAATGGTAATCTTTGGATTGTTTTACACTGGAGGAGGAAACCTATGAGCTGTAAAGCTCTTTTATTTATACACAGACGTCCGGCCGCAAGCGGGTAAGAGCGTTAACACAAAACAACACAAAGACACGATATGAGTGAAAAGTAGAATTAAGATAAACACTAAGAATCGTTCTTGATTTAAAGCTTTCGTGACTGCAGGGATTCATCTTCTTGGTTATTTCGGTAAAGTCACGTAGAAGGGAAATAAAAAAGTAATAATGAAACGTAAAAAAATAAAGCAATTTAATTTTTTAATAAAATAAAAAAATTGTAACGTGATTTAATTTAGTTCTTTTCATTTATAATTTTTGTTATTCTTTTTACCTACGTGACTTTACCGAAAAAAAAACTAAGTATAAATCCTTGCAGTCACGAAAGCTTCAAATCTACGATCGGAGTGCACAGTTGGGATTAAAGTTCAACAAATCACCATCCAAAACACGTGCAAGCACCACCACTAAACCATCCCCATCTCGACGAGACAAGGCAGTTCTTGTTGCCTTGTTATTTAGCTGCCAGTGCTATTGAGTGGCCTAAAATAAATTGTTTCGCTTCGGATGATCGCTTCAAAGTATGACCTGTGTTTTGATTTAGTGTGCTGATCTTAAAGGTGCATTGAAAAATTACAATACTCCGATTGATGCTCATGCTGTTGTGGAGTGACTCATGTAGCCAGCTATGGCTGCAGAATTTTGGTGGTACATGTTGTTTATGCCGTTTATTGTGAAAATTCCGTCACAGTTCCTATGATCACTGTTTCATTGGTTTCATGGCTTTATTTTGGTGATTTCGAAAAGTTTACTGGTTTGGCCGTGTTTGTGTTGTTGTAGTGCAGAGTTAGACTGATGGCCTTAATGTAAGTTGTCTTGTGGTTGTTGTTGTTTGTTTGACTTGCATCCCACTGGGATTTTTGCACACAGCGTTGGTGTACACGGTGTTTTTTTCTGCAATATTTTGCTGTCTTTTCTTGGATTTTCTGTTTGCACTCAGTCACATAGTCACTTTAAGATGTTTTCTTGATCATGTTTTTGTTTTTTTGTTTGTTGCGGTTGCACCCGATTCAAGAGCCGAATGGCTCACAGGGCTATACCTAATACATGAACTTGAACTAGCAATTGTTGTGTTGTTGTTGTTGTACAGAAAGTGGCGTCTTGAAGCTCACTGCTGCTGCTATTGTTGTTGTTGATGGTCAGCGAATCAGTGCTGGACTAAGCAAGCGCGGGGCCTGTAGCATTTGATGTTATAAAGGGGCCCTGAATAAATAAATAAAACACGTTAATATTAAAACACGAATGTTTGACTTGCATAGTGAAGTAATTGTATTTTTTCATTTGCTGCAAAGGCAGATAATACGACAAATCGTTAACCTTAAACACCCCGGTCGTTCGTAAAAGTTGAAGGGCGTTATAGTACTATAGTGATAGAGCAAGTGCAGAGTCACCGAACCGGAGTTGATAGCTTGGAAGCATTTAGCGCGGGGCCCTTGAAAGTGCGGGGCCCGTAGCTACTACACATGTAGCTACTACTACACTACTACTACACACGTGTGTAGTAGTAGCTACATGTGTAGTAGCTACTACTACACGTGTGTAGTAGTAGCTACTACACATGTAGCTACTATTACACACGTGTAGTAGCTACTACACATGTAGCTACTACTACACACGTAGTAGTAGCTACTACACATGTAGCTACTACTTATGTAGTGTTTTAAGTAGTAGCTACTACATATGTAGCTACTACTACACACGTGTGTAGTAGTAGCTACATGTGTAGTAGCTACTACTACACGTGTGTAGTAGTAGCTACTACACATGTAGCTACTACTACACACGTATAGTAGCTACTACTTCGACTGCAACACAAGCAATCATCATCAGGTGTGAAATCCACAATTTTTCTTACTGTGGATTTCACACCTGATGACGATTGCTTGTGTTGCAGTCGAAACGTCGTGAGAATTTTTATTGTTTAATATTGTTATTATTTTATTATTTCCCTTCTACGTGACTTTACCGAAAGAACCAATAATATGAATCCCTGCAGTCACGAAAGCTTCAAATCAAAATTCGAGGTAACAGCGATCTTCTGGATTCCCAATGTTTGGGTCTGGGATGAGGAGGTGTTTATTGCACAGGTCAACACACTTTTTCTGGCATAAGGTATTCCAACGGTTTTTAAGGTAATTTTGGGGGTGCCGATTCCAAATCTGGCATCAGTTTTTGTCTATCAAATATTGCATTTTCAATAAGAACTGCAGAAGAAAAATATTAAATAAATGTGGATATCTACATAAAATGATATTATAAAGACACTGTCCTAAAAATACAGCAACCATATTTTAACACTAAAGCAGTCACTGACTCGCAACAACTTGCAATCATAAGTGACAGAGTTAATTTCGGGTAAAATCAATGAAAATTGGGTATGCCGATAGCATAAAAATGAGATGTGATGGAGCAAATCTGAGATCAGATTTGGAATCGGCACCCTGAAATTAGTCTAGAACAGCTGCAAAAGTCCAGGCCAGAAAAAAATGTTTGTTTTTTGTTGACCAGTGTTATCAGAGCACGTGTCCTGTTACATTGACAGAAAGGCACGTAGGTAGAAATAAAATACAATATTTAATCAGGTGAGACAACCAGCTGAAAAAGTCCAGGCCAGAATTTTTTGTTTGTTTTGTTGACCAGTGTTGTTCGTCCGTGTTGTTTTTTTTCCTACTCTGGTTTGCAGCAGCAGCAGTAGCAGCGATCTTTGTGGATCTGGGTGGTGGTGAGATTCTCTGCCGGTGGGTGACAACAGCAGATGCTGGTGGTGGTGGTGGTGGAAATTTATTGAACTTAAAAGCGAGAATGTCAAAAAAGCAACCGCAGACAAGGGACAAGGAGTCGTTTCAGAGGATGAATTACCTTTACCAGGTGAGCGGAGATCATTTCACACGCATCCTCTCAGCTTTTTTCGGTAAAGTCACCATG
>NW_027615188.1:20000-45000 GCF_965212315.1 Lampetra planeri | reverse complement strand
GCTGCTACTGCTGCTGCTACTGCTGCTGCTACTGCTGCTGCTACTGCTGCTGCCGCTACTGCTGCTGCTACTACTGCTGCTGCTACTACTGCTGCTACTGCTGCTGCTGCTACTACTGCTGCTACTACTGCTGCTACTGCTGCTGCTGCTGCTACTACTGCTGCTACTGCTGCTGCTACTGCTGCTGATGCTGCTGCTGCTACTGCTGCTGCTACTGCTGCTATTGCTGCTACTACTGCTACTACTGCTGCTACTACTGCTGCTGCTACTGCTGCTACTACTGCTACTGCTGCTACTACTGCTGCTACTACTGCTGCTACTGCTGCTATTACTGCTACTGCTGCTACTGCTGCTGCTACTGCTGCTACTACTGCCGCTGCTGCTGCTACTACTGCCGCTACTGCTGCTACTACTGCTACTGCTGCTGCTACTGCTGCTGCCGCTACTGCTGCTGCTACTACTGCTGCTGCTGCTACTGCTGCTGCTGCTGCTACTACTGCTGCTACTGCTGCTACTACTGCCGCTGCTGCTGCTACTACTGCCGCTACTGCTGCTACTACTGCTGCTGCTGCCACTACTGCTGCTGCTACTGCTGCTGCTGCCGCTACTGCTGCTGCTACTGCTGCTGCCGCTACTGCTGCTGCTATTGCTGCTGCCGCTACTGCTGCTGCTACTGCTGCTGCTGCTACTACTGCTGCTACTGCTGCTGCCGCTACTGCTGCTGCTACTGCTGCTGCTGTTACTACTGCTGCTACTGCTGCTTCTGCGAATGAACACTTCCAGCGCTCGCGTTCATTCCACCTCCAGGGGCGTTTTACCCAAACCCCGACCTCTGGGGGCAAACATTCGCTGTATGACTCACTGACAGGCCACGCACATACGCACACACGCACACAGGCATGCACGCACACACACACACAAGCACACACATGCATGCACGCACGCACACACACACACAAGCAGGCATGCACACACGCACACGCACACGCACACAGACGCACACAGACGCACACACACGCACACAGACACACGCACACACACGCACACGCAGGCATGCACGCACACACGCACGCACACACACTCAGGCACGCACACACGCAGTCACACACACACACACGCACACACACGCAGGCACACACACACGCACGCACGCCCCTCTCATCGCCTGCTCTTAGGAATGCTCGAGACAACCTGAAGGTTATTGCTGCCCCCTTTTATTGCGTTTTCATGCATTTACATTCCCCTCCGCCGGGTTGTTTTATTTATCGCGTTTGCCATCGACTCGCCGCGTCATTGCCCCGGGGGTAACTGCAACCGTGCGCGCTCTCTCACTCAGCGCCGTCGAGACGGAGCCGCCGCCGCCGAATGAACAATAATTATTCATCTTTGTCTGGTTTGCGTTTATTGCCTTGAGAGCCGAGTCAATTAACGGGAACGTCCCGTTTATTTTCCACGACTTTAGTTTTTTTTTTATTACCTCCGCGCATCCGCCGTCAGCGGCGGTGGCGGCGTTGGCTCGCCCGTGCGAAGTGCGGCAACGGCAAAAAAATAAAAAAACGTGACATCCACAGCCGCTCCAATGGTGTAAATGCTTACCCAGAGCTCTCATACTCTGATGGTGGATTGTCTTTGAGTTGTGCGCCTTTTGGCGTCATCTGGTCCAACACCATGTGAGACTAGGCTCTAAGAAAAGCGGTCTCGGGTGTGGACCAATCAACTTCAAGGACAGTGCATATATTATCAGAGTTGTGTTTTTTGTTTGCATTATGACTGCAGGTATTGTGGCCTATGCAAACATGACTCCTTGTAAAAAAGGTGTCAGTTTTGTTGCCAGATAGAAGGGTAAAAAAACAATTATCATCATGCTACTAGCTCGCAGCACTTGCCCCATCGGTCTGTTGAAGGCTACGCGGGGGACCTTTGTCTTTTGTGTGCAGGCGGCTCACTGCGTGCTAGCGCAGAACCCGGAGAACCAGGAGCTGGTTCGGTTCTACGCCCACACCATGAGGACCATCGGCCGCCGGCTGGTGATAAAGAGGTGGGGTCCACGGTCGAAAATAAAACTTGTGTTCCTACTCTGAGTTCTTTCGGTAAAGTCACCGTGTAGGTAAAAAAATGAAATTTATAAAAATAAAATAATAATAAAAATCACGACGTTTCGGAGGCAACACAAGTCTCCGTCATCAGGTGGGGACCGTCACAGCCAGATTTGCTGCATCGAGTGAGGCAGGGATTCCAAGATGCAAGTTCTTCGATGGGTATGACCTTGTTATCTCGGCATCTCTTGAGGAAAGCCAGCGTCTCGAGAAGCTGTGACTTCTTGTCTCGTTGTCTGTTAAACATTCTAACAGAGAGGTGGAATTCCTGCCCGTAGAGGGCATTCATTCTAGATTTGAAGCTTTCGTGACTGCAAGGATTCATACGCTTAGGTTTTTTCGGTAAAGTCACCGTGTAGGTAAAAAAATGAAATTAAAATTAATGAAAATAAAATAATAATAAAAATCACGACGTTTCGGAGGCAACACAAGTCTCCGTCATCAGGTGGGGACCGTCACAGCCAGATTTGCTGCATCGAGTGAGGCCTCACTTATCAAGTGATACTTATCAAGTGAAGCTGAGTCGACCTGATACAGCAAATCTGGCTCTGACGGTCCCACCTGATGACGGAGACTTGTGTTGCCTCCGAAACGTCGTGATTTTTATTATTTTATTTTTATTAATTTTAATTACATTTTTTTACCTACATGGTGACTTTACCGAAAGAAGTACGAGTATGAATCCTTGCAGTCACGAAAGCTTCAAATCTAGAATTAAAACTTGTGTTCGCTTGACCTGCCCCACGAATGATCGCATGATCGCTCTAACTAAGCCACGTGGATTCTAAGCGGGGTGAGGGAACGAACCGGAGGACGCGGAGAAAAATCCACGCGACCACGGGGAGAGAGAGAGAGACAGCGAGAGAGACGCGCGGAAATATACAGCAGCAGGTGTCGGGATGGAACCCACGAGCTCCTGTACACCAGGCGAGGTAGTCAACATCTCCTAGCCACCGTGATGATGATGAGAGAGAGAGAGACACGGAAACCGAATATACAGCAGCAGGCGTCAGGGTCGGGATGGAACCCACGAGCTCCTGTACACCAGGCGAGGTAGTTAACATCTCTCCGAATATACAGCAGGCGTCAGGGTCGGGATCGAACCCACAACCTCCTGTACACCGGGCGAGGTAGTTAACATCTCCTAGCCACCGTGATGATGATGAGAGAGAGACACGCAAACTCCAAATATACAGCAGCAGGCGTCGGGGTCGGGATGGAACCCACGACCTCCTGTATACCAGGCGAGGTCGTCAACATCTCCTAGCCACCGTGGGGTGGACGGGTGGCGGAGACCCACGGGGGCTTCTCTCCGTGTTGTGTGCGTGACAGCGATCCGTCCATCAAGCGGAACGTGTGCAAGCGCTGCAGCTCCCTGCTGGTGCCTGGCATCACGGCCACCGTCAGGCTGGGAGGTGCGTGTGTGTGTGTCTGGGTGTGTGTGTGTGTGTAAGTGTGTGTGTGTGTGTCTGGGTGTGTGTGTGTGTGTAAGTGTGTGCGTGTGTGTCTGGGTGTGTGTGTGTGTATGTGTGTAAGTGTGTGTGTGTGTGTCTGGGTGTGTGTGTGTGTGTATGTGTGTAAGTGTGTGTGTGTGTGTCTGGGTGTGTGTGTGTGTGTATGTGTGTAAGTGTGTGTGTGTGTGTCTGGGTGTGTGTGTGTGTGTCAGTCTGTGTGTCTGTGTGCGTGTGTGTGTCTGTGTGTGTGTAAGTGTGTGTGTCTGTGTGTAAGTGTGTGTGTGTGTCTGGGTGTGTGTGTGTCTGTGTGCGTGTGTGTGTCAGTCTGTGTGTGTGTGTCTGTGTGTGTGTGTGTGTCTGGGTGCGTGTGTCTGTGTGTGTGTCTGTGGTATCTGTGTCTGGGTGCGTGTATCTGTGCGTGTGTCTGTGCGTGTGTCTGTGCGTGTGTCTGTGTGTGTCTGGGTGCGTGTGTCTGTGTGTGTCTGTGCGTGTGTCTGTGCGTGTGTCTGGTATCTGTGTCTGTGTGTGTCTGGGTGTGTGTGTCTGTGTGTGTGTGTCTGTGGGTGTGTCTGTGTGTATCTGTGTGTGTGTCTGTGTGTGTGTGTGTGTGTCTGTGTGTGTGTGTCTGTGCGTGTGTCTGGGTGTGCATGTCTGTGTGTGTCTGTGTGTTTGTGTCTGTGTGTGTGTGTCTGTGTGTGTGTCTGTGTGCGTCAGTCTGTGTGTTTGTGCGTGTATCTGTGGGTGTGTCTATGTGTCTGTGTGTCTGTGTGTGTGTCTGTGATATCTGTGTCTGTGAGTTTGTCCGAGTGGGGAGCGGTGGCGCAGTGGTTAGCGCCCCACACTACGAGCCCGGCGACACGGTCAACACCATTGTTGATTATCTGAACCGGTTCTGGGGCCTCCGCTAGGTCGACTCAGCCTCAAACGAGTACCCGTTGCGGAATGTAACAACATCGACATTGGGGAGACAAAGGCGGCCGGGCGTGGTGCTGGCCACCCACCCCCTCGTGCGCCGTGCCGGCCTTCATAGGCGCTGCTCGCTAACGGCACTTGCCCCTACAGCCTGCTACAGGCTACACGGGGGAGCTTTGCGTGCGCGCGTGTGTACGTATAAAGTTACCCGCCGCTTTAAACCTGTAATTGAACGCGCCGCAATTAAGACGCGGCGCCGTGTAACTCGACGTCCCGCCGCCCTGCGCGCTCGCTCGCTCGCTCGCTATCGGCACTTGCCCCGCCAAAACGTCGAGGCTTTACGGGGAGAGGGGAGAGGGAGAGAACCTTTGTCTGTGCGTGCGGACCCGCAGGCCGGCGTCACCGCCACGTCGCCGTGCGCTGCCTCTGCTGCGCTGCCACCAAACGCTTCCCCGCACGGACACGCTGCCCGCCGCTCTGGAGCGAGCGCCCGGAGGCACAGCTCGTCGAGCCGCAGAGAGGGCCTCCAGCGCCGGCTTCGGCTCCAGCTTCAGCGCCGGCTTCAGCTATTACAACACCAGATCCAGCTTCAGCTATTACAACACCAGCACCGGCTTCAGCTGCGATTCCAACACCAGCGCCAGATTCAACACCGGCTCCAGCACTGGGTCCTGCCCCAGCTGCACGGCCAGCGCCAGTCTGAGCTCCAGCCCCAGCTGCAGCTCCACTCCCAGCTGCAGCTTTAGACCACTGAGTCTAGGGGTCTCCATGTCGCCGCGGTCCTCCGTGGTGACTAACATCTTGAACAAACACGCACGACGGTGCTGCTACTGCAGAGGTCGCAACCGGGTACCCGATACCCGTACCCTACCCGATACCCGGCTACCCGTACCCGGCCGGGTACGGGTACCTGTTTGCGACCCTGGTGCGGCCGGGTACGGGTAGGCCGTGAGTCACTGCTGAGTAACCGTTTGTCACTCATTTCCCAACGTCTTGTCTCTTCTCACGATTCAAGTTCCTAGAATCAACCCACCCGCGCCTGCAACATGGCTTCATCCCAGAGGTCGCAATCGGGTACCCGATACCCGTACCCGTACCCAGCCGGGTACGGGTACGGGTACGGCCGGGTACGGGTACCCGTTTGCGACCCTGGTGTGGCCGGGTACGGGTAAGGAATCAAAACCCGTTTGCGACCTCTGTGCTACTGCCACATTTCTCTAAAGTCCGATGGGCGCTGGAGGAGGATCCGCCCACAGAGTTGAGGTTGTTTTGTTGTTGGTCAGATCGCGCAAAATATCAAACGTGTCGTGAAACCCGCCACCACCCGACCGCGCGGCCGATTGGCAAGGGGTTGTCGCGTAAAACAAAACGTGGCCAGTCCGTCACTTAGCACAACACCGGTTGTGTAAACCCAGTACAACATTTACAATTATAGTGTAGTGTCTAGTGTAGTTGTATAGTGTAGTGTATAGTGTAGTGTATAGTGTAGTTGTATAGTGTAGTGTATAGTGCAGTTGTATAGTGTAGTGTATAGTGTAGTGTGTAGTGTAGTGTATAGTGTAGTTGTATAGTGTATAGTGCAGTGTATAGTGCAGTGTATAGTGCAGTTGTATAGTGTATAGTGCAGTGTATAGTGTAGTGTATAGTGTAGTGTGTAGTGTAGTTGTATAGTGTAGTGTATAGTGCAGTGTATAGTGTAGCGTATAGTGTAGTGTATAGTGTAGTGTGTAGTGTAGTTGTATAGTGTATAGTGCAGTGTATAGTGTAGTGTATAGTGTAGTTGTATAGTGTATAGTGCAGTGTATAGTGTAGTGTATAGTGTAGTGTGTAGTGTAGTTGTATAGTGTAGTGTATAGTGCAGTGTATAGTGTAGCGTATAGTGTAGTGTATAGTGTAGTGTGTAGTGTAGTTGTATAGTGTAGTGTATAGTGTAGTGTATAGTGTAGTGTATAGTGTAGTGTGTAGTGTAGTTGTATAGTGTAGTGTATAGTGTAGTGTATAGTGTAGTGTATAGTGTAGTGTATAGTGTAGTGTATAGTGCAGTGTGTAGTGTAGTTGTATAGTGTAGTGTATAGTGTAGTGTATAGTGTAGTGTATAGTGTAGTGTATAGTGTAGTGTATAGTGTAGTGTATAGTGTAGTGTATAGTGCAGTGTATAGTGCAGTGTATAGTGTAGTTGTGTAGTGTATAGTGTAGTGTATAGTGTAGTGTATAGTGTAGTGTATAGTGTAGTGTATAGTAGTGTAGTGTATAGTGTAGTGTATAGTGTAGTGTATAGTAGTGTAGTGTATAGTGTAGTGTATAGTGTAGTGTATAGTAGTGTATAGTGCAGTGTATATTGTAGTTGTATAGTGTAGTGTATAGTGTAGTGTATAGTGTAGTGTGTAGTGTAGTGTGTAGTGTAGTGTATAGTGTAGTGTATAGTGTAGCGTATAGTGTAGCGTATATTGTAGCGTATAGTGTAGCGTATATTGTAGTGTATAGTGTAGTGTGTAGTGTAGTGTGTAGTGTAGTGTGTAGTGTAGTGTATAGTGTAGTGTATAGTGTAGTGTATAGTGTAGTGTATATTGTAGTGTATAGTGTAGTTGTATAGTGCAGTGTATAGTGTAGCGTATAGTGTAGTGTATAGTGTAGTTGTATAGTGTAGTTGTATAGTGTAGTGTGTAGTGTAGTGTATATTGTAGTGTATAGTGTAGTTGTATAGTGTAGTGTGTAGTGTAGTGTATAGTGTAGTGTATAGTGTAGTGTGTAGTGTAGTGTATAGTGCAGTGTATAGTGTAGTGTATAGTGTAGCGTATAGTGTAGTGTATAGTGTAGTGTATAGTGTAGCGTATAGTGCAGTGTATAGTGTAGTGTATAGTGTAGTGTAGTGTATAGTGCAGTGTATAGTGTAGTGTATAGTGTAGCGTATAGTGTAGTGTATAGTGTAGTGTATAGTGTAGTTGTATAGTGCAGTGTATAGTGCAGTGTATAGTGCAGTGTATAGTGCAGTGTATAGTGCAGTGTATAGTGTAGTGTATAGTGTAGTGTATAGTGTAGTGTATAGTGTAGTGTGTAGTGTAGTGTATAGTGCAGTGTATAGTGTAGTGTATAGTGTAGCGTATAGTGTAGCGTATAGTGTAGTGTGTAGTGTAGTTGTATAGTGTAGTGTATAGTGTAGTGTATAGTGCAGTGTATATTGTAGTTGTATAGTGTAGTGTATAGTGTAGTGTGTAGTGTAGTGTATAGTGTAGTGTATAGTGTAGTGTGTAGTGTAGTGTAGTGTATAGTGAAGTGTATAGTGTAGTGTATAGTGTAGTGTATAGTGTAGTGTATAGTGAAGTGTATAGTGTAGTGTGTAGTTGTATAGTGTAGTGTATAGTGTAGTGTGTAGTGTAGTGTGTAGTGTAGTGTGTAGTGTATAGTGTAGTGTGTAGTGTAGTGTATAGTGTAGTGTGTAGTGTGTAGTGTATAGTGTAGTGTGTAGTGTAGTTGTATAGTGTAGTGTATAGTGTAGTGTATAGTGTAGTGTATAGTGCAGTGTATAGTGCAGTGTATAGTGTAGTGTATAGTGTAGTGTATAGTGTAGTGTATAGTGTAGTGTAGTGTGTAGTGTAGTGTGTAGTGTAGTGTGTAGTGTAGTGTGTAGTGTAGTTGTATAGTGTAGTGTATAGTGTAGTGTATAGTGTAGTGTATAGTGCAGTGTATAGTGTAGTGTATAGTGTAGTGTATAGTGTAGTGTATAGTGTAGTGTATAGTGTAGTGTAGTGTGTAGTGTAGTGGATAGTGTAGTTGTATAGTGTAGTGTGTAGTGTAGTTGTATAGTGTAGTGTAGTGTGTAGTGTATAGTATAGTGTAGTGTATAGTGTAGTGTATAGTGTAGTGTATAGTGTAGTGGATAGTGTAGTGTAGTGTGTAGTGTAGTGTATAGTGTAGTGTATAGTGTAGTGTATAGTGTATAGTGTAGTGTATAGTGTATAGTGTAGTGTATAGTGTAGTGTATAGTGTAGTGTATAGTGTAGTGTATAGTAGTGTATAGTGTAGTGTATAGTGTAGTGTATAGTGTATAGTGTAGTGTATAGTGTAGTGTATAGTAGTGTATAGTGTAGTGTATAGTGCAGTGTGTAGTGCAGTGTATAGTGCAGTGTGTAGTGCAGTGTGTAGTGTATAGTGTAGTGTGTAGTGTAGTGTGTAGTGTAGTGTGTAGTGTAGTGTGTAGTGTAGTGTATAGTGTAGTGTATAGTGCAGTGTATAGTGTAGTGTATAGTGTAGTGTATAGTGTAGTGTATAGTGCAGTGTATAGTGTAGTGTATAGTGTAGTGTATAGTGTAGTGTATAGTTTAGTGTAGTGTATAGTGTAGTGTATAGTGTAGTGTATAGTGTCGTGTATATTGTAGTTGTATAGTGTAGTGTATAGTGTAGTGTATAGTGTAGTGTCTAGTGTAGTGTATAGTGTAGTGTAGTGTATAGTGTAGTGCATAGTGTAGTGTATAGTGTAGTTGTATAGTGTAGTGTATAGTGTAGTTGTATAGTGTAGTGTATAGTGTAGTGTATAGTGCAGTGTATAGTGTATTGTAGTGTATAGTGTGGTGTGTATTGTAGTGTGTAGTGTGGTGTGTAGTGCAGTATATAGTGTAGTTGTATAGTGCAGTGTATAGTGTATTGTAGTGTATAGTGTGGTGTGTAGTGTAGTGTGTCGTGTAGTGTATTAGTCCAGCACACACCGCTTGTGTGTTGGAGAGTAAACCCACTACAACATTTACAATTGGAATACCGTGACGTTTCGCCGGTATTGACAACCACCACAACAACCACCACAACCACCACAACAACCAGCATCATCATCATCATCAGCCTGACAGCCACGGAGTTGTGGAGAAAATCCTCGTGCCGTTTCGTTCTTAATCGACGCGGCGTGGGACAGACGCGATGTCGTCACTCGTGAGCCAATCGGGTGCGAAGGTCAGAGACGTCTCGGATAACGGTGTGGGGTGGGGTGGGGGTGGGGTGGAGTGGGTTGGGGTGGGTGGGGTGGGGGTGGTGGGGTGGGGGTGGTGGGGTGGGGGTGGGATGGGGTTGGGGTGGGGGGGGGTGGGGAGGTGGGTGGGGTGGGGATGGGATTGGGGTGGGGGTAGGGTGGGGTGTGGTAGGGTGGGGGTGGGGTGGGTGGGGTGGGGGTTACTGGGGGAGGTTCTAAGACATCGCCCGCCTCAAGACGCCCCATGCATCGATCTTGCCGTGCATGCAAAACGAGCCCAGCAAGAGAGAGGAGGAGGAGGGGGGGGGGGTGGTGGTGGAGTTGGGGTTGACGCACGCACGCAATCGCCCCACACCCGGGCCGTGCAATTTATCACGAAAGTCCGGCCGGCAATAAATTTGGAAATATCAAAGTATCGACCCACTTTTTTTTTTTAAATACGCGTCGGCACTGGCAGAATGCGGCGGTGTGCGGGAGAGATGAAGGTCGTTCGTGATGTCTAAACGATGAGCCGACGGCGATTCTCAGCGCTCTTGCCGCTGCGATTAGGCGATGCTGGATGGAGGTTTCGATGTGGCCGCTGCCTCGGCCGTGATTTGCCCGAATCGGAAATGTTTGTTTAATACGTAGGCTTTCGCCCCGACCATTCTGGCGAATTGCCCGATGATGCTGGATGCAATTACCAGCGAAACGTCGTGCTACTCAAATTGTAAATGTTGTGGTTTCACGCTTCAACACACCGGTGGGCTAAAGCAGTGAACTTTTTGTCTTTTGTCAACGTGACACTTTTTTACTGATTGGCCGTGTCGAGTGGTGGAGGGTTACGACACATTTATAAATAACGTGATCTAAACCCGAAAACGTTGATTATATTTCGATTTAAAGCTTTCGTGACTGCAGGGATTCATCTTCTTGGTTCTTTCGGTAAAGTCACGTAGAATGGAAATAATAAAATAAAACATAATACATTTATTTTATTATGTTTTATTTTTATTGACCTACACAAAAATATAATTATTTTGTAAAATTTTTCTACCCACGTGACTTTACCAAAAGAACCAAAGAGTATGATGGATTCCTGCAGTCACGAAAGCTTCAAATCAAGAATGAGCCGTCCATACAAAAATTGTAATTGCTTGAGAAGGAGGCAATTAATTGATGAATTGATGTCGATTTTCATACAGGCATGCATTGTCACCGAATCAGTGCGTGTGCACAATTTTTGAAATTGATTGCACAACAGGAAGTAGACTAACTTTTCATTACAAGATTTGACCACGACAAACGCGAGTGAAGTTAAATAAAACCGTTGAAACACATTCCTCCTGCGGAGGGAGCTGGTAGGAACGTTGGGTTGCTCGGTCAATGGCCTGCAGGGTCAACGGCGGCGTGGTGTATTCCGCAAATATGCCCGACTGTGAGGGCGGGCACAAGCCGGCGTGAGTAGGTTAAACGTTGAGTTTTATAAGGGCACCACGGGGTGACCAGCCCCTCCCCACCCAGCCCCACCCCTCCCACCCCCCACCCAGCCCCACCATCCCCACCCAGCTCTTCCCCATCCTCCCCACCCAGCCCCTCCCCACCCAGCCCTCCCCACCCTCCCCAGCCCCTCTCCACCCAGCCCAGCCCCTCCCCACCCTCCCCACCCAGCGCCTCCGGCACCCTTCCCACCCAGCCCCTCCCCACCCAGCCCCTCCCCACCCTCCCCACCCAGCCCCTCCCTGCACGGACGGACACAATAATCCCCTGTGGGCTGGTGTAACCAGGAGGTTCCTACCAGTAAAACATGTCCCTGAACTGGCCTCGGTTGTTTGAGAGTCAGCGTCGTGAAGACGCGGAGAAACTGACACTGGAGATGCCGCTTATCGAAGTGGCGTGTTACAGCATCGGACCAGCGCATCGGAATGCCGGGAGTTGCCCTCGGCCCGGTGTGCGTGCGGCCTACGTGGCAAGGCATGTGTCGTTCAAACGCCGGTCTTCCTCGTCACAAGCGAACTGGCAGGAATCGAACACCAAAACCACGTAAGGTGACGCGAAGGGTTACCGACTCGCATCGGGACGCTCTGCATGATGATGGTGATGAGATGACTCTGCCTCAAATGCCTACCTGGTGCGGCGTGTAAACAAAATAAGTGGGGAGACAAAGGCGGCCGGGCGTGGTGCGCTCGCAACGCCACTCCGGTTCCCGCAAGGTTCATATAAAATTTAGTATTTCATTTTTTTTAAATCCTTTATATTAAGTTCGCTTGCTTGCATGCGCGCTTACGACCGTGCAAATCTTTCGGTCGTTTTTTAACCCACTTCCCGTGATCCAATCGAGCTGACATTTTGCACACAGACTCGTTGTGCGTGACAATTTATTTTCGTGAACATTTTTTTCCATAACTTTACACTTTTTAGGAAAAAAAAAATTACATTTAATTACCAATTGCTTAATGGTGGCAGGCAATCATCTGACCCATAGGTGGCAGCCATCTCAAGCCAGAGGACGAGAGGACTCTAGCCGCCACGCATATAAAGGATTTATAGTGAAAAACTTTGTTTTTACGGGTTAATTTTTTCTTCCCCCCAAAACGAAATCTTCCCTGCCACGTTTAAATGTGTTCACGTGACAAATGCCCAGCACACCAACGGGGACTTCCCCTTCTCACCACACGTCCCTTTATTCTTTCTCTCTCTCTCTCTCGTTCACCGTGACAAATGTGATGGGTCCCCCAAGAAGGAAAGTGTCACGATGCAACAAATGAACGGCGACTTACACGAAAAAATGAAGAAAAATAAAATTACACACTGGTCAACACACTTTTTCTGGCATAAGGTATTCCAACGGTTTTAAGGTAATTTTGGGAGTGCCGATTCCAAATCTGGCATCAGTTTTTGTCTATCACATCAGGTTTTTGAGATATGAAATATTGCATTTCCAATAAAAACTGCAGAAGAAAAATATTAAATAAATGTGGATATCTACATAAAATGATATTATAAACACACTGTCCTAAAAATACAGCACCCTATGTTAACACTAAAGCAGTCACTGACTCGCAACAACTTGCAATCATAAGTGACAGAGTTAATTTCGGGTAAAATCAATGAAAACGGGGTATTTATTCTAGATTTGAAGCTTTTGTGACTGCAAGGATTCATATTCTTAGGTTTTATCGGTAAAGTCACGTAGGTAAAACATTAAAATGAATGAAAGTAAAATAAAATAAAAATCACGACGTTTCGGAGGCAACACAAGCTTCCGTCTTCAGGTGGAACCGTCACAGCCACGACAGCTGTATCAAGTAAATGAGAGATTGCAAGAGCTACCACTCCGTTTATATAATGGTTGGAGAGGGGGAAGGGCCAAGTACAGCACACGTTTTATTAATATGGTAAGGTGAGGCTTAAGAGGCTGAGCCTTTGTTATGGAGAGGTACGGTGTGTGACTAAGCCTGGCCTACATAACAATAGTGTGAAAGAAGAAACAACTAAACATGGTAAAACAAGCCTGGCTGTCTATCAATAACCTGTAATAGTTGTCTGTCAAATAAGATTGGCCAAATAAGTGTAGTTAAATCTTTTTATTTATTTTATTTTTCTACCCACGTGGCTTTACCGAAAGAACCAGAGATGATGGATTTTTGCAGGCACGAAAGCTTCAAATCGAGATTTGCAGCTGCTTTTGTTTACTAAGATTATCCGGCACTGGGAGGGCAGAGGGGGGGGATGTTGTTCAGAAACTTTTCAATGTTTCAACTCTTTTATTCTTTCGGTAAAGTCACGTCGGTGAAAGATTTAAATAAAAAAATATATAAAATAAGAGTATGGATCCTTGCAGTCACGAAAACTTCAAATCTAGAATGAATGTTTCAACTGCCGGACCGAGGAGACGGATTGAATTGAATTAAATGATGACGTCACCTTGATGCTGCTCTATTTAATTCAATTAAATTGAATTAAATGATGACGTCACCCTGATTCTGCTGCTGCTCTATTTAAGACCGGAAGCAACAGGAGAGCTTCACCATTCTTGCCTGATGAAGCCGATTGTGATTACCAGCGAAACGTCGAACTACTCAAATTTAAAAATGCTGTTGATTCTCTCTTCAGCACACCGGTGGGCTAAATAAATGAATGATTTTGTCCTTTGAAAAAGCGACACATTTTTTTACTGGTTGGCCGTGTCGGGTGGTGGAGGGTTACGACACATTTATAAATAACGCGATCTCACCCAAAAACCTTTATTACGAGGAGACGGAATCGAACCTGCGACACATTGGGAACGCAAGTCCAGTAGCGCTGTTGCTTGACCACTCCACACCGCTGCGTTGACAGCAGCATTGGTGAGAAGTGTGGTGGTCATGATTGACACACACGCGCCACAACCAGGGGGAGGGGTAGAAACCGGTCCGAACCGGTCGGGCCAACGGCGGTTGGAACCCCTCTGAGGGGAGGGGTGGGGGCTGGGGGAAGCTACCATCCCCCAGAGCCCCGCCCCTCAGGGAGGAAGAAACCGGTCCAAACCGGTCGGGCCAACGGCGGTTGGAACCCCTCTGAGGGGAGGGAGGGGCTGGGCAGGAGCTACGATCCCCCAGAGCCCCGCCCCTCAGGGAGAGAGAGTATATAAGGCGGGTCCCTGAGAGCGCGAGTCAGTCCGTCTCAAGCCGAAGCCAGAAGCCGCCTGGAGAAGAAGAAGACGACCCTGGACCCCAAGCCGCCGACGACGTCCTTCTAAGGGCCGGGGCTCAGTGCGGTGCCGGTGGTCGTGGGGTTAGGACCCTGAGGTTCCCTCGGCCTGATGCCCTTGTGAGGGCCGGGTCCGGACGGGCCGGTGGTCAGGGACCCACCGGTCCCAGCGGTGGGTCAACCTCCCCTAGGCCTAGCCAGCCGGAGGGCTGGAGTAGGGAGAGTCGTAGGTACGATAGCCCGGAGGCTGTACCTAACCCAGGTTGTGGGTGGAAGGGGCCATTACCCCTTTGTGTGAGGGATTAGTGTAAACTGTTTGGTGAACTAAAGCGTGTTGCCTCTACGAAGACTCCGTCTCCCTCCAAGAACATTACAGAAGTATCCGGCTACAGCTCTTCCCCCCTCGGCCGGGGCTCGGCTAGACACGATGATTAAATTGTAGCGGGGACACTGCTCGAGAAACTATACATCACGTCGCAGATATATTTTTAAGAAATCTAATTTGCGCACCCACCACCACCGCCGCCGCCGCTGAGTAATTTATTCTCATAAACTGCCTCTTCCTACAGGGCTCGCATTAAACCAATTTGTAGGAATGTGCTTCTTGCCCGCGTTTTCAAGCGTGCGATATCGCGCTTTAATATGACGAGTCTAATTTAAATTTAGCACCGGATCCATGAGGATGAAAAAGTGTCGTGCAGAAGCATCCAGATTACGTTTTTTTCATCTCGTCTCTCTCGCACCCGACAATTTATTTTTTTTTCTTACGGTTTTTTTTTTAGACATCTCCAAACAAGTCACACGGTTGCTTTGGGTTTTTTTTTTTTCGCGTCACGAGAGAGAAACATTTATATCGTTCTTGGTTCTTTCGGTAAAGTCACGTAGATAGAAAATAAAATGAAAATATTAAAATAAAATAAATATATATATTTTTTATTACATTTTTATTTATTTTTATTTGATTATTTTTCATTTTATTTTCTACGTACGTGACTTTACCGACAGCAACCAAGCATATGAATTTCTGCAGTCACGAAAGTTTTAGGTTCGAAATTGACATCGTTCTTCGAGGCGAGCGCGCAAAAGTGGAAACCGTGATTACGGCAGTAAAGGCGAAACCCCGCAATTGCCTTGCCATGGCACTGCTGGTGGAACGACCTCCTAACTCCAGTTCCTTTAGGAGAGCCTCTCTCGTGGGTGTCTTGGCCTACTCTTCCACGCTGGAAGATTAGGCGTGCGTGCCCACACTTTAACCCCAACCGCGCACGATCATCGACCTGTACAGCCGCGGCGTTGATAATTCATCTGGATTTGAAGTTGCCACTTAAAAAGAAATCCACACATTGACAGGCGATTGAATTTCGTGCAAGAAATGGCTCCGCATTTTGCAAGGGAGATTGCTAACAATTAATTTAACAAGACGGTCACAGACGTTGTCTTCTGTATAATTTCTCACAATTTTAATGAGGCATCTATGAATGGATTGCCCGGTATAATTGCATTAATTCTTTAAGGTATTTTTTTTATTTCGATGCTTTACTGTAAATCCACGTATAAATCGTCGCACGATTTACGGTTCACTTCTAGTTCATTTGTAATATTGAATGACAAACATTGCGTGAAATCTTGATTTTAAGCTTTCGTGACTGCAGGAATCCATAATCTTTGGTTCTTTCGGTAAAGTCACGTGGGTAGAAAATATAACAGATCACGAAGTTTGAATCGCAACACAAGCACGAAAAAACATAACTCTGATAATGGACAGTGCACATTATCGGAGTTATGTTTTTTCTTTGCATTATGACTGCAGGTATTGTGGTCTATGCAAACATGACTCCTTGTAAAACAGGTGTCAGTTTTGTTGCCAGATAGAAGGGTAAAAAAACAATTATCGGACATTAACTATTTATACTTTTACGTTCACAACATTTAGGTAAATAATGTCCCCAATAAACAGGGCCAATAACTCGGTGCAGGATTTATTGGGATTATTATTAGTACAGGGTGAATTCTCGACTACGCATGGCTGTATTCTTAGGTTTTTTCGGTAAAGTCACGTAGGTAAAAAAATATAATTATTTTATTATATTATTTTTATTTTACTTTTATTAATTTTATTTTTTTACCTACGTGACTTTACCGGAAAAAAACCTAAGAATATGAATCCTTGCAGTCACGAAAGCTTCAAATCTAGAATTATGCATGGCTGGATTGTCACGGTAAACCGTGCTTTGCGAAAAAATGATACGGATGAAAAAAAACACGTTTACGATTCGCAATTCATTTTTCGGGATCGGCCCACGTACGGATCTGGCCAGATTTGTGTCGTCGCAAACCTCCACCGCCACCACACGACGCAGCGAGACAAATCGGATTGTCCAGTGGTGTACGGGCGTTCAACGAGGCGCCAAACAACGCGATTAAATTTCGATTTAAAGCTTCTTTCGTGACTGCAGGGATTCATCTTCTTGGTTCTTTCGGTAAAGTCACGTAGAAGGGAAATAATAAAATAATAAAAATAAAACATAATAAAATAGAATTTAAAGCTTTCGTGACTGCAGGGATTCATCTTCTTGGTTCTTTCGGTAAAGTCACATAGAAGGGAAATAATAAAATAATAAAAATAAAACATAATAAAATAATTCTGACGACGTTTCGGCCACAACGCAAGCAGCCGTCCTCAGGTGGAGAACAGGTCTGTCGAGAAGACAGCGTCTGAATGACACACTCCAGGCTTGGAGCGACTATTTAAGCTGTCAAGGCGCTCTTCCCCCCTCCATCCCAGCTGAGAATATGACAACGACGACAACAACGACGACGACGACAATAACGACAGAGTGAGTTAAAAGAAAGCGTGTAAAATTTGAATCATCGAGAGTATTCTATATGATTAAAGCGCTCTACCTTATAGCATTTACCGTTATAAACCTTTTTCACGTGTAGTAGTTCCCTAGAAATTACCCTGTAATCGAGTAATTTGTATGGGGTAAGGGTAAAAGGGTAGGGTAAAGGTAGGCTCGTTGCTTTTTACCTTTTACCTTACCTGCTAAAGGGTAAAAGGTATGGTAGAGTGATTGTATTGTGGTAAGGTAAAAGGTAGGGTAAAGGTAGGCTCGTTGCTTTTTACCTTTTACCTTACCTGCTAAAGGGTAAAAGGTAAGGGTAGAGTGATTGTATTGCGGTAAGGTAAAAGATAGGGTAAATGTAGGCTCGTTGCTTTTTACCTTTTACCTTACCTGCTAAAGGGTAAAAGGTGAGGGTAGAGTGATTGTATTGTGGTAAGGGTAAAAGGTAGGGTAAAAGGTAGGCTCGTTGCTTTTTACCTTTTACCTTCCTTACCTGCTAAAGGGTTAAAGGTAGGGTAGAGTGATTGTATTGTGGTAAGGTAAAAGGTATGGTAAAGGTAGGCTCGTTGCTTTTTACCTTTTACCTTCCCTGCTAAAGGGTAAGATATAGGGTAGAGTGATTGTATTGTGGTAAGGTAAAAGGTAGGGTAAAAGGTAGGCTCGTTGCTTTTTACTTTTTACCTTACCTGCTAAAGGGTAAAAGGTAAGGTAGAGTGATTGTATTGTGGTAAGATAAAAGGTAGGGTAAAGGTAGGCTCGTTGCTTTTTACCTTTTACCTTACCTGCTAAAGGGTAAAAGGTGAGGGTAGATGATTGTATTGTGGTAAGGTAAAAGCTAGGGTAAAGGTAGGCTCGTTGCTTTTTACCTTACCTTGCTAAAGGGTAAAAGGTGAGGGTAGATGATTGTATTGTGGTAAGGTAAAAGGTAGGGTAAAAGTAGGCTCGTTGTTTTTACCTTTTAACTTTTACATTACCTTGCCGAGGCCTATGGACCGCACAGCGAGTAGCCCACAGTACGCAGACGCAGTAGACATACATACACTGCTGTACCTAAATTTCCATTTAAAGCTTTCGTGACTGCAGGGATTCATCTTCTTGGTTCTTTCGATGAAGTCACGTAGAAGGGAAGTAATAAAATAATAATAGGACGCTGTCTTTTCGACAGCTCTGTTTTTTCACCCGAGGACGGCTGCTTGCGTTGTGGCCGAAACGTCGTGAGAATTATATTTTATTGTCTATTTTATTTATTTTATTATTTCCCTTCTACGTGACTTTACCGAAAGAACCAAGAATATACTGCTGTACCTGTGTGTATCTCTGTATGCATCTCTGTATGTATTCCCGTGTGTGTGGATCTGTGTGCGTAACTCTGTGAGTCGTCTCAGTCAGTCGACCCGTGGCACCTGCTGGGTCTGCCCCGTGACCTCCTGCCAGCGGGCGTTCGACACTTCACGTGGCAGCCTCAAGGTGCACATGGCCTGGCACGAGCGTCGTGACGTCACCGCCACTTAGTGGCGAATGGAAGTTGTTGTGTCTCACTGTGTGTGTGTGTCACTGTGTGTGTCACTGTGTGTGTGTGTGTCCCTGTGTGTGTGTCACTGTGTGTGTGTCAGTGTGTCAGTCGACCCGTGGCACCTGGGTCTGCCCCGTGACCTGCCAGCGGGCGTTCGACACTTCACGTGGCAGCCTCAAGGTGCACATGGCCTGGCACAAGCGTCGTGGTGACGTCACCGCCACTTAGTGGCGAATGGCGGTTGTAACTCTGTGTATGGATCTGTGCCGAGTAAGCTGCACAGTGCACACACGTATCTCTGCATCTGTATGTATCTGTGTGCATCTGTGGGGAGCGGTGGTGTAGCGGTTAGCGCGCTGCGCTATGAACCTAGCGACCTCGGTTCGATTCCCGCTCACGGCCAACACCAGTGACGATTATCTGAACCGGTCCTGGGCCTCCCCTAGGTCGACTCAGCCTGAAATGATTACCTGGTGTGGTGTGTAAACATCGCCACTGGGGAGACAAAGGCGGCCGGGCGTGGTGCTGGCCACCCAACCCCCTCGTGTACCGTTCCGGCCTTCATAGGTGCTGCTCGCTAACAGCACTTGCCCCTACAGTCTGTTTAGGCTATACGGGGGATCTTTGTATCTGTGAGTATCTGTATGTATCTCTGTATTTATCCCTGTGTATGTGTGTGTAACCGTGTGTGCATCTCTGGCGAGACCGTTGCCTGCACACCACAGCACACACAGCACACACAGCACACACAGCACACACAGCACACACAGCACACACAGCACACACAGCACACACTGCACACACTGCACACACTGCACACACTGCACACACTGCACACACTGCACACACAATGCAGATCCCACGTCCTACCGCTGCCGCACGCCGAGTGAATTCAAACCGCATAAGCGGAGCGAATCTTGGGGCTGGAAACAGGCGAAATCGCACAAAACGAAACCGCGTGGGGTGCAAGGAAAGAAACCTGCACTGGCTTTGTCGTTTCTTCTCGGGAGTTTTTTATTTTTTTAATTTTTCCCTCCCCCCGCCGCCCGACCGTGCAGGGGAAAGACCGGCCAAAGCGCGGCCCGGGAGAAATGTCAGAGGTCACCGAAAAGGCGGCGTTCTTACGCGTGGATCCCCAAAGTTGCCCCGTCACGTCACTCATGGGCACGTGCCTGGAATGACCTCGGCGCGTACAAGACCCACGCGCTTTGCATTGCTTGGCTACAAAATGCGGCGAAAGCCTCTAATGCCCAGGGTCAGCGCGCCGTTACCCTCTGAAATATCAGACAAAGCGACCTACATCGTTTCTAAAGCGTTGACCATTTTATATATATATAAATAACACTGGTCAACAAAAAAAAACTTTTTTCTGGCCTGGACTTTTGCAGCTGTTCCAGACTAATTTCAGGGTGCCGATTCCAAATCTGATCTCAGATTTGCTCCATCACATCTCATTTGTATGCTATCGGCATGCCCCATTTTCAATGATTTTACCCGAAATTAACTCTGTCACTTATGATTGCAAGTTGTTGCGAGTCAGTGACGATTGCTTTAGTGTTAAAATATGGTGCTGTATTTCTAGGACAGTGTGTTTATAATATAATTTTATGTAGATATCCACATTTAATATTTTTCTTCTGCAGTTTTTATTGAAAACGCAATATTTCATATCTCAAAAACCTGACGTGATAGACAAAAACCGATGCCAGATTTGGAATCGGCACCCCAAAATTACATTACGACCGTTGGAATACCTCGTGCCACAAAAAGTGTCTTGACCAGTGTAATCATCCGTTTTCGAGGGGGGGGGGGGGGGGGGTTGGGGGGGGGGGGTCTGACGTCACCGTCGTTTTTACGAAGAACAACGACTAGACGGGGGGAGGGGGGGGCGAGCGTCACGTGACATCCGCGCCCGCGGGGCCCTACTGACGTCAGGGTTTGCCCAAGGGGCGCATCACGGAGTGACGTCTCGCCGTGACCACCACCGGCCACGGAAGAAAAGCGACGGCGGTGATCCCCTCGCTCCTTCGGTTACGAAGCCAACGTTACGATGGATGCTGTGAGAACCCGATTAGAAATTATACTTATTGTTTCGATTTAAAGCTTTCGTGACTGCAGGGATTCATCTTCTTGGTTCTTTCGGTAAAGTCACGTAGAATGGAAATAATACAAATTTAACATCATAAAATAATTCTCACGACGTTTCAGCCACAACGCAAGCAGCCGTCCTCAGGTGGAGAACAGGTCTGTCGAGTAGACAGATCCTGAATGACACACTCCAGGCTTGGAGCGACTATTTAGGCTGGGCTAATCGCATATCTGCATTTTCCATAAATATGCTAAATTCCTCTTGATATGCAAATTCTTTTGAACTGGGACCCCATGGTCAGGGGTCAGCAAACCAAAATAACAAGAGGAGGAATTCGTCCTTCTGGGTTCTTTCGGTGAAGTCACGTAGAAGGGAAGTAATAAAATAATAAAAATAAAACATAATAATATAATTCTCACGACGTTTCGGCCACAACGCAAGCAGCCGTCCTCGGGTGAAGACCAGGCCGAAACGTCGTGAGAATTGTATTTTATTATGTTGTGTTTTTATTATTTTATTATTTCCATTCTACGTGACTTTACCGAAAGAACCAAGAAGATGAATCCCTGCAGTCACGAAAGCTTTAAATCGAAATTTGGGAGGAATTCGTGTTCGAATTCGGCAAAAGCAAAGCGCTCCGTATTTCAAGAGCCGCGAGGCGAGTCCTGAAGGAGCCGAACGCGGCTCCGGTAGCCCCCCGAACTAAATTAGCGACGGCTTAGCAGAGAAGGGGGGAAGAGGGAGAATTAAAAATGAGGGGGGGGGGGGGCAGATGAATGCTCTGGTGGGGGGCACGCGACGCACGTCCGGTTATCAGGGTCGACTACGCGCGGTGCGGTACAAGTCCACCCCAACTCGGGCCTGCCACTCAGGCTTTCGTCGCGTTGTGAGCCTTGTCGTTCTTCTGCTGCTGCTGCTGCCGCTGCTACTGCTGCTGCTGCTGCTGTTGCTGCTGCTGCTGATGCTGCTGCTGCTGCTGCAGCTGCTGTTGCTGCTGCAGCTGCTGTTGCTGCTGCTGCTGATGCTGCTGCTGCTGATGCTGCTGCAGCTGCTGTTACTGCTGCTGCTGATGCTGCTGCTGCTGCAGCTGCTGTTGCTGCTGATGCTGCTGCTGCTGCTGCTGATGCTGCTGCTGCCGCTGCAGCTGCTGTTGCTGCTGCTGCTGAGGTTGAGAAGATTGAGGCTCGTCGCCCCACCACCACCCGCTTTGTTGTGAGCCGTCCGTCCGTGGCGCTTGCATGACTCGGTGACCTTCCTGGACATCGTCGCCATCGTCGCCACCGTCGCCACCATCGCCACCACCACCGCCACCACCGCCACCACCGCCGCCCTACTTGCCACCAGTCCCTTTAGCTTTGTCTGCAATCGCGAGATACGGTGCGACATTAAGTGCTCCGTTCTTTTTTTTTTTAAACGTCGTTATCGCGATCCTCTGATTTTATATTACGAATGCTTTCGCGCTGGGCTAGAACGTGGGGGAGATCATACAAACTCCACTCACTCTCACTCTGTAGAACAAGGGGAGATCATACAAACTCCACTCACTCTGCAGAACAGGGGGAGATCATACAAACTCCACTCACTCACTCTGCAGAACAGGGGGAGATCATACAAACTCCACTCACTCACTCTCACTCTGCAGAACAGGGGGAGATCATACAAACTCCACTCACTCTCACTCTGTAGAACAGGGGGAGATCATACAAACTCCACTCACTCTGCAGAACAGGGGGAGATCATACAAACTCCACTCACTCACTCTGCAGAACAGGGGGAGATCATACAAACTCCACTCACTCACTCTGTAGAACAGGGGGAGATCATACAAACTCCACTCACTCTGCAGAACAGGGGGAGATCATACAAACTCCACTCACTCACTCTCACTCTGCAGAACAGGGGGAGATCATACAAACTCCACTCACTCTCACTCTGTAGAACAGGGGGAGATCATACAAACTCCACTCACTCTGCAGAACAGGGGGAGATCATACAAACTCCACTCACTCACTCTGCAGAACAGGGGGAAATCATACAAACTCCACTCACTCACTCTCACTCTGCAGAACAGGGGGAGATCATACAAACTCCACTCACTCTCACTCTGTAGAACAGGGGGAGATCATACAAACTGCACTCACTCACTCTGCAGAACAGGGGGAGATCATACAAACTCCACTCACTCTGCAGAACAGGGGGAGATCATACAAACTCCACTCACTCACTCTGCAGAACAGGGGGAGATCATACAAACTCCACTCACTCACTCTGCAGAACAGGTGGAGATCATACAAACTCCACTCACTCTCACTCTGTAGAACAGGGGGAGATCATACAAACTCCACTCACTCTGTAGAACAGGGGGAGATCATACAAACTCCACTCACTCACTCTGCAGAACAGGGGGAGATCATACAAACTCCACTCACTCTGTAGAACAGGGGGAGATCATACAAACTCCACTCACTCTCACTCTGCAGAACAGGGGGAGATCATACAAACTCCACTCACTCTCACTCTGTAGAACAGGGGGAGATCATACAAACTCCACTCATTCACCCTCACTCTGCAGAACAGGGGGAGATCATACAAACTCCACACACTCATTTTCACTCTCTGCAGAACAGGGGGAGATCATACAAACTCCACACACTCATTTTCACTCTCTGCAGAACAGGGGGAGATCACACAAACTCCACTCACTCACTCTCACTCTGCAGAACAGGGGGAGAACATACAAACTCCACTCACTCACTCTGTAGAACAAGGGGGAGATCATACAAACTCCACTCACTCACTCTGCAGAACAGGGGGAGATCATACAAACTCCACTCACTCACTCTGCAGAACAGGGGGAGATCATACAAACTCCACTCACTCACTCTGCAGAACAGGTGGAGATCATACAAACTCCACTCACTCTCACTCTGTAGAACAGGGGGAGATCATACAAACTCCACTCACTCTGTAGAACAGGGGGAGATCATACAAACTCCACTCACTCACTCTGCAGAACAGGGGGAGATCATACAAACTCCACTCACTCTGTAGAACAGGGGGAGATCATACAAACTCCACTCACTCACTCTGCAGAACAGGGGGAGATCATACAAACTCCACTCACTCTGTAGAACAGGGGGAGATCATACAAACTCCACTCACTCTCACTCTGCAGAACAGGGGGAGATCATACAAACTCCACTCACTCTCACTCTGTAGAACAGGGGGAGATCATACAAACTCCACTCATTCACCCTCACTCTGCAGAACAGGGGGAGATCATACAAACTCCACACACTCATTTTCACTCTCTGCAGAACAGGGGGAGATCACACAAACTCCACTCACTCACTCTCACTCTGCAGAACAGGGGGAGAACATACAAACTCCACTCACTCACTCTGTAGAACAAGGGGGAGATCATACAAACTCCACTCACTCACTCTGCAGAACAGGGGGAGATCATACAAACTCCACTCACTCACTCTGCAGAACAGGGGGAGATCATACAAACTCCACTCACTCACTCTGCAGAACAGGTGGAGATCATACAAACTCCACTCACTCTCACTCTGTAGAACAGGGGGAGATCATACAAACTCCACTCACTCTGTAGAACAGGGGGAGATCATACAAACTCCACTCACTCACTCTGCAGAACAGGGGGAGATCATACAAACTCCACTCACTCTGTAGAACAGGGGGAGATCATACAAACTCCACTCACTCACTCTGCAGAACAGGGGGAGATCATACAAACTCCACTCACTCTGTAGAACAGGGGGAGATCATACAAACTCCACTCACTCTCACTCTGCAGAACAGGGGGAGATCATACAAACTCCACTCACTCTCACTCTGTAGAACAGGGGGAGATCATACAAACTCCACTCATTCACCCTCACTCTGCAGAACAGGGGGAGATCATACAAACTCCACACACTCATTTTCACTCTCTGCAGAACAGGGGGAGATCACACAAACTCCACTCACTCACTCTCACTCTGCAGAACAGGGGGAGAACATACAAACTCCACTCACTCTGCAGAACAAGGGGGAGATCATACAAACTCCACACACTCATTCTCACTCTCTGCAGAACAGGGGGAGATCACACAAACTCCACTCACTCACTCTCACTCTGCAGAACAGGGGGAGAACATACAAACTCCACTCACTCTGTAGAACAAGGGGGAGATCATACAAACTCCACACACTCATTCTCACTCTCTGCAGAACAGGGGGAGATCACACAAACTCCACTCACTCACTCTCACTCTGCAGAACAGGGGGAGAACATACAAACTCCACTCACTCTGTAGAACAAGGGGGAGATCATACAAACTCCACACACTCATTCTCACTCTCTGCAGAACAGGGGGAGATCACACAAACTCCACTCACTCACTCTCACTCTGCAGAACAGGGGGAGAACATACAAACTCCACTCACTCACTCTGTA
>NW_027615188.1:0-15000 GCF_965212315.1 Lampetra planeri | reverse complement strand
ACGACGTTTCGACTGCAACACAAGCGATCATCATCAGGTGTGCAAACCACAGCTAGAAAATGTTCTTGTGTTGCAGTCGAAACGTCGTGAGAATTTCATTGTTTTAGATTTTTATTATTTTTTTGTTTCCATTTTTAAACATTATTTTTTACACGTTATGTTTCGGCTTGGGTCTGATTGTCCACTGACGTTGCCTGTAATTGGCCACGGCCCCTTACGTTGTGGCAAGCTTCAGAGGCCACTTCCTGGAGTCGTGGAGTTCTTCCATTGCTAGCACATTTCATAAAAGCGTGTTTTAAAAAAAAGTTTTTTTTAATATTACTTATTATTGACTTAATACCCAACCTGTATCACTCGGCAAGTGGTCGTTCAAATATTCCCGTGACGTCTTCTTCATCAGAGTGGACGGCTCGCGATGCCGGCGCCATGGCTACGTAAAAAAGTTCTAGATTTGAAGCTTTCGTGACTGCAAGGATTCAAATTCTTAGTTCTTTCGGTAAAGTCACGTAGGTAGAAAATGATATTTTGCTGTGACAGTTTCACCTGAAGAAGGAAGCTTGTGTTGCCTCCGGAACGTCGTGATTTGATTGTTTTTATTTTTTATTAATTTTAATTTCATTTTTTACCTACATGGTGACTTTACCGAAAGAACTTAGAGTATAAGTAAACAAGTATAACCCGTAAAAACAAAGTTTTTCACTATAAATCCTTTATATGCGTGGCGGCTAGAGTCCTCTCGTCCTCTGGCTTGAGATGGCTGCCACCTATGGGTCAGATGATTGCATTGCACCATTAAGCAATTGGTAATTAAATATAATATTTTTGTCCTAAAAAGTGTAAAATTTTGGAAAAAATGTTTCACGAACATTAATTGTCACGCACAACGAGTCTGTGTGGAAAATGTCAGCTCAATTGGATCACGGGAAGTGGGTTAAAAAACGACCAAAAGATTTGCACGGTCGTAAGCAAGCAAGCAAGCGAACTTAATATAAAGGATTTAAAAAGTGTTTACTTGCTGAAAGAGAAAAAGTTTGAGTTGTTTTTAAATCCTTTATATTAAGTTCACTTGCTTGCTTGATTGCACGCTTACGACCGTGCAAATCTTTCGGTCGTTTTTTAACCCACTTCCCGTGATCCAATCGAGCTGACATTTTGCACACAGACTCGTTGTGCGTGACAATTTATTTTCGTGAAATTTTTTTTCCAAAATTTTAACACTTTTTAGGAAATTTTTTTTTTGATTTAATTACCAATTGCTTAATGGTGGCAGGCAATCATCTGACCCATAGGTGGCAGCCATCTCAAGCCAGAGGACGAGAGGACTCTAGCCGCCACGCATATAAAGGATTTATAGTGAAAAACTTTGTTTTTACGGGTTAATTTTTTTTAAAGCCCAATTTACCGTTGGCGACGAACTTCAGGGAGTGGCTGAATATTCAGAAGCGGCTCTGCCTGGCGCTGGGACCATCGTTCAGGAACTCGTGGCCCAGGCCGTTGCCGCACTTGCCACACGACACCTGCGGGTACGCACACACGCACACACGCACACACGCACGTATGTATACACGCATGCACACACGCACGTATGTATACACGCATGCACACACGCACGCACGCACACACACACGCACGTACACACGTACACACATACACACGCACGCACGCACATACACACGCACGCACACACGTACACACGCACGCACACACGCACGCACATATCTATACACGCATGCACACACGTACGCACACACGCACACAAGCACGTACACACAAACGTATACGCACGCGTACACACACATGCACACACGCACGCGCACACACGCACGCGCACACACGTACACAGGCACACACACACACAAATGCACACACACACACAAATGCACACACAAATGCTATCGGCAGTGTAGGAGCGTATCGCGTAGTATTGTAATGTATCGTGTATATTGTATTGTGTAGTAGTGTAGTGTATAATAGTGGCGTGTGTGGTAGATTGTGTGCATGTTGAACTTCTTTCACGCCGTACGTAGCCAACGGTGCTAGTCGGAGGTGCGGAGGAAAGGCCAACAAACTAAACACAACAACAAGCAGTTCTAAAGAAATCACTTTTCAATCTCGATGATTTTAAATTGCATAGCTTCAGTGCTTCCTATTATCGGAAGAGCGTTCCAGACGGCCGCAGAAGCGCATTTATTAATTTAAAATTGAAATATTCAAAAGAGTTTGCTTGTCCTGTATACCAGCGCTAAGCTATGGTATATAGGAGGCCGTGGGTTCGATCCAGACCCTAACGGCTTGCTGTACATTTGGCGAAAAGGAATCTCATAAGACGGATGGTCACCCTGGGCTAACACATCCCTGCAGAGGGAGCTGGTAGGAACGTTGGGTTGCTCGGTCAATGGCCTGCAGGGTCAACGGCGGCGTGGTGTATTCCGCAAATATGCCCGACTGTGAGGGCGGGCACAAGCCGGCATGAGTAGGTTAAACGTTGAGTTTTATAAGGGCACCACGGGGTGACCAGCCCCTCTCCACCCAGCCCCACCCCTCCCACCCCCCACCCAGCCCCACCCTCCCCACCCAGCCCCTCCCCACCCTCCCCACCCAGCCCCTCCCCACCCTCCCCCCTCCCCGCCCTCCCCACCCAGCCCCTCCCCACCCTCCCCCTCCCCGCCCTCCCCACCCAGCCCCTCCCCTCCCCACCCAGCCCCACCCAGCCCCTCCCCACCCTCCCCTCCCCACCCAGCCCCTTCCCACCCAGCCCCTCCCCACCCAGCCCTTCCCAATCAGTTTCAAGGACAATGCATATATTATCAGAGCGTGTTTTTGTTTGCATTTCACTGCAAGTATTGTGGTTAACGCAGACATGAATCCTCGTAAAAAGGTTTCAGTTTTGTTGGCAGAAAAAAGTGGAAAAAACCCTATTATTATATTGTGTTACTGGCAAAGGAGGTCTAATGATGTATATGTGGAGTCTGCGTGTTCTCTCTGCTCTCTCTCTCGCTCTCCTCCTTGTGGTCGCGTGGATTTTACACTTTTTAGGCAAAAAAAAATTATTTTACATATATTCAAGTAGAACGCATTCATGGCTTTGGCTGAACGTCAGAGTGTAAGAGCCCAGAGCGTAACCCCTCCACAGGCCGTGGCGGAGTAGCGCAGTTGGTAGCGCCCTCGCTTCCCATGCCAAAGGTCGCGGGATCGATCCCCGCGTCCTCCACAGGCGAATGTATTTTTAAATCCTTTATATTAAGTTCGCTTGCTTGCTTACGACCGTGCAAATCTTTCGCTCGTTTTTTAACCCACTTCCCGTGATCCAATCGAGCTGACATTTTCCACACAGACTCGTTGTGTGTGACAATTCATTTTCCTGAAAAAAAATCCAAAATTTTACACTGTTTAGGGAAAACAAATTAAATATTTAATTACCAATTGCTTAATGGTGGCAGACAATCATCTGACCCATAGGTGGCAGCCATCTTAAGCCAGAGGACGAGATGACTCTAGCCGCCACGCATATAAAGGATTTATAGTGAAAAACTTTGTTTTTACGGGTTATACTTGTGCCCCCCCTCCACCGCATTTTAAAAATCGACGTGAGCTCGGAGCATCCGGCCGCAAAAGATATCCGCACGACGACGAGAAGACTTTTCACCATTGGAACCTCATTTGCCAGTAAAAAATATGATGATTGGTTTTCTTCCCTTCTATCTGGCAACAAAACTGACACCTTTTTTACAAGGAGTCATGTTTGCATAGACCACAATACCTGCAGTCATAATGCAAACAAAAAACATAACTCTGATAATGTATGCTCTGTCCTTGAAGTTGATTGGTCCACACCCGAGACAGCTTTCCTTAGAGCCTTTTGGCGTCATCTGGTCCAACACCATCTGAGACTAGGCTCTAAGGAAAGCTGTCTCAGGTGTGGACCAATCAACTTCAAGGACAGTGCATACATTATCAGAGTTATGTTTTTTTGTTTGCATTATGACTGCAGGTATTGTGATCAATGCAAACATGACTCCTTGTAAAAAAAAAGGTGTCAGTTTTGTTGCCAGATAGAAGGGTAAAAAAAACAATTATCGGGAAGCCTTTCCGTCGAGCTAACATTTTGCGATGACCAGCTCAACGGCGCCTTACCTGCTCAAGATAAAAAAAAACACAGCGCGGGGTTAACGGTCAGCGGAAGACGTGGAAGACGTGGACCACGTCTGTATCACGGCAACAAGCCCGGCAGCAGCCGCGAAAATCAATTTTCCGCTTGTCGCTAAACCGCAACAGAAACCCTTTTGGTGCAGTTCCGGGCGCCGGGGAGGTGTTAAAAGAGACGGCACAATAGCCGACACATCCCCCCCCGCCACACCCCCAACTTTCGGTCAGCGGAACTTCCTTCTAGTAGTGATAAATAAACGCGGTGGCGGCGGCGGCGGCGAAACCCGTGAGCGCGTGCTCCGTCTGAAGGGGGCCTTTGTGTCCTCGGGGCGGTTTTACGATGGGGGGGGGGCGGCGGGAGTTTGGGGGGCTGGCGTCTCAGACGCTGTTAAAGAGCACGGCGTTTACGAGTCGCGGCACCCGTGGCGAGGGGTGGCGGGCTGGGTTGGGGGCTTGGTGGGTGCGGGGGGGGTTGTTTGTGGTGGTGGTGGTGGTAGGGAGACGGTGTAGCGTGGTGCCTGCACCCCGCAGCTTTACGACATTCGGGCAGGAGCGCAAATCGACGAAGCCGCAGCAGCAGCAGCAGCAGGGATCTCGCGTTTCAGACGTCTGGGTCATCTCGGCAATGTGCTAGGCCACACATCCCCCCCCCTCGCCTCGACAAACCTGGTCTTCACCTGAGGACGGCTGCTTGCGTTGTGGCCGAAACGTCGTGAGAATTGTATTTTATTGTTTTATTTTTATTATTTTATTACTTCCCTTCTACGTGACTTTACCGAAAGAACCAAGAAGATGAATCCCTGCAGTCACGAAAGCTTTAAATCGAAATTTAATGTGCTATGCTGTCGTTATTTTACCCGGGGGGGGTTAGGGCCCCGCTGAGCTACGCAGCTCGTTTTCAGAAGCGACCGTCTGGCTATCGCAAAGTGTCGCTCGACCAAGTGGCTCGTCGTCATAATCATCATATCATCACGTGGATATTGTTGGCAGGCAAATACTCAAAACGCGTAACGTTGACACTAAATGTGGGGGGGGGGGGCGGGGGGGTGCGAATCGTAGGCCCCGGGGAATCATTCACGCGATCACGGGGAGTACATGAAAACTCCAAATATACAAGCCCATAGACTCAGCACTGCACCATAGACTCAACACTGCCCATAGACTCAACACTGCCCATAGACTCAACACTGCACCATAGACTCAACACTGCCCATAGACTCAACACTGCCCATAGACTCAACACTGCCCATAGACTCAACACTGCCCATATACTCAACACTGTCCATAGACTCAACACTGCCCATAGACTCAACACTGCCCATAGACTCAACACTGCACCATAGACTCAACACTGCCCATAGACTCAACACTGCCCATAGACTCAACACTGTCCATAGACTCAACACTGCACCATAGACTCAACACTGCCCATAGACTCAACACTGCCCATAGACTCAACACTGCCCATAGACTCAACACTGCCCATAGACTCAACACTGTCCATGGACTCAACACTGCCCATAGACTCAACACTGCCCATAGACTCAACACTGCCCATAGACTCAACACTGCACCATAGACTCAACACTGCCCATAGACTCAACACTGCCCATAGACTCAACACTGCCCATAGACTCAACACTGCACCAGACTCAACACTGCCCATAGACTCAACACTGCCCATAGACTCAACACTGCCCATAGACTCAACACTGTCCATAGACTCAACACTGCCCATAGACTCAACACTGCCCATAGACTCAACACTGCCCATAGACTCAACACTGCACCATAGACTCAACACTGCCCATAGACTCAACACTGCCCATAGACTCAACACTGCACATAGACTCAACACTGCACATAGACTCAACACTGCACAATAGACTCAACACTGCCCATAGACTCAACACTGCCCATAGACTCAACACTGCCCATAGACTCAACACTGCCCATAGACTCAACACTGCCCATAGACTCAACACTGCTCATAGACTCAACACTGCCCATAGACTCAGCACTGCTCATAGACTCAACACTACCCATAGACTCAGCACTGCCAATAGACTCAACACTGCCCGTAGAATCAACACTGCCCATAGACTCAACCCTGCCCATAGACTCAACACTGCCCGTAGGCTCAATACTGTATGTATACTCAACACTGCACCATACATTCGAAATATACAGCAGGCGTCAGGGTCGGGTTCGAACCCACGACCTCCTGCATACCAGGCGAGGTAGTTAACATCTCCTAGCCACCGTGGCGCCCCAGCACTGGGAAGACAAAGGTGGCAAGGCATGATGCACATCACACCACCCCCAAGTTGTGCAGTGCCCGCTTTCGTAGGCCCTTGCTAAGAGCACTTGCATCAGGAGCCCATCAAGAGTCTATCTTGGCTTCATGGGGGATCATTGTATGTGTGTGCTGTATGTGAGAGTATGCCTGTGGAGCAGGCTCGTGAAGGACGCTACTGGGCAGTTGGAGGCAGTCGCCCTCCAACAACAACGGAGGGCGGAGGAGCGACGCTCACAACAACGAGCGGAGCGCCGGGTGGCTAAAGCACAGCAAGTTGGCACAGTAGGGGGCACAGGTGGTGCATCAGCCAGTCATCTCGGTCATCTCAGTCAGTCGACCTGTGGCACCTGGGTCTGCCCCGTGACCTCCTGCCAGCGGGCGTTCGACACTTCACGTGGCCTCAAGGTGCACCTAGCCTGGCACAGGCGTCGTGGTGACGTCACCGCCACTTAGTGGCGAATGGCGGTTGTTGTTGTTGTGTGTGTGTGCATGTTCAAATCTGGACACATTCCAGTCAGTGAGCACCTCTGGCGGGCAAGACTGTGCTGGCAAGGTGCATGCAGCTTGCATGCCCAACCACCCAAACAGCTTCTGTTTGGCCGGATAGAGGGGGCTAAATTGGCACGACACAGGCTGGAGAACAGGTGGTACAGGAGGATGTGGAGCTGAGTGGACTTGCCCAAGACCGGTACCAGCGGTGTCAAGATCGGCCTCTGTGGAGGAGGCTCGTGAAGGACGCTACTGGGCAGTTGGAGGCAGTCGCCCTCCTGCAACAACGGAGTGCGGAGGAGCGACGCTCACAACAACGAGCGGAGCGGCGGGCGGCTAAAGCACAGCAAGTTGGCACAGTAGGGGTCACAGGGTGTACATACGCCAGTCATCTCAGTCAGTCAACCCAAGGCACCTGTGCATGTCCTGTGACCTCCTCCTGACAGCAGCGAGAGAGAGCCTTCCATACTTCACGTGATAGCCTCAAGGTGCACCTAGCCTGGCACAAGCTCTGTGGAGATGTCACCGACACTTAGCAGGCTGTTGTCGCCGTTGGTGGTGTACTTTCACAAGTGGCAGCGTCGGTAGTGTAGCGGTGAGCGCGTTGTGCTACGAATCCGATTCCCACTCATGGCCAACACCAGTGGCGATTATGTGAACCGTATTCTTAGGTTTTTTTCGGTAAAGTCACGTAGGTAAAAAAAAATCAATTAATAAAAGTAAAATTAAAATAAAATAAAAAATCACGACGTTTCGGAGGCAACACAAGCTTCCGTCTTCAGGTGGAAAAAAGTAAAACATTAAAATAAATAAAAATAAAATAAAAATCACGACGTTTCGGAGGCAACACAAGCTTCCGTCTTCAGGTGGAAAAGTCACAGCACGATTGCTGTATCAAGTGAGAGAAATTCCAAGAAAACATTCCTCGTATATATACTGGTTGAGGGTGGGAGGAGCCAAGGTAGGCCCTGAATATTATTTTATTTTTTTTGAAAAAAAAATCTGAACCGCTCCCGGGCCTCCCGCAGATCAACTCAGCCTCAAATGAGTACCTGGTGCAAAGACGGCCGGGCGTTACTGGCCACCCACCCACTCGCCAATCGCTAACAGCACTTGCCCCAACAGCCTGTCACAGGCTATACGGGGGATCTTTGTGCGTGTCTCTATACGCGTGGTGTCGGTGTGACATCCGAGAACGCGACAAGGCTACCTTCAGTGCCCGAGGCCGCTCCTCGTGTTTGCTTAGACTGTCCGGGTGCATGGTTTCCGTGAATGCCGGCCAGGGGGATGAGTGCTCGTATTTGGCCTTGCTGGAGAACAGCTCGTAGCCGCACTGGGAGCACACGTACACGCCTGCGTCGTACACACACACGCACACACACACGCAAAAGGGGGGGAACAAAAAATTAACCCGTGAAAACAAAGTTTTTTCACTATAAATCCTTTATATGCGTGGCATCGGTTTTATTTTATTATTCATTTCTGTTTTTCTTGAGTGAGAGTTTCATTTTTATTTTTATTTTCCTAAAAAGTGTTAAAATTTTGGAAAATAAATTGTCACGCACAACGAGTCTGTGTGCAAAATATCGGCTCGATTGGATCACGGGAAGTGGGTTAAAAAACGACCGAAAGATTTGCACGGTCGTAAGCGCGCAAGCAAGCAAGCAAGTGAACTTAATATAAAGGATTTAAAAAGGACCCGCGGGCGATTTAAGATTCAAGGAGTGTAAACCCCGATTTAAAGCTTTCGTGACTGCAGGGATTCATCTTCTTGGTTCTTTCGGTAAAGTCACGTAGAAGGGAAGTAATATTTAATTACTTTCGGTAAAGTCACGTAGAAGGGAAGTAATATTTTATTTTTCGATTTAAAGCTTTCGTGACTGCAGGGATTTATCTTCTTGGTTCTTTCGTTAAAGTCACGTAGAAGGGAAGTAATAAAATAATAAAATATTACTTCCCTTCTACGTGACTTTACCGAAAGAACCAAGAAGATGAATCCCTGCAGTCACGAAAGCTTTAAATCGAAAAATCTTTTGAAGGTTTCAACCTTAAATTGATAGATGCAATTCTGCGGCCGTCTGGAATGCTCTTCCAATATTCGGAAGCCCAGTGGAGCTATGCACTTTTAAATCATCTAGATTGAAAACTCATTTCTTTAGAACTGCTTGCTGTTGTTGTTGTGTTTAGTGTTGTTGTTGTTGTTGTGTTTAGTGTTGTTGTCCTTCCCTCACGCACATCCATTTAGCACGGTTGGATACGTACGGTGCGAAAGAAATTAAACATACACACTACTATACACTACACACCACACTCCTACACAACACACTCCACTATACATTACACTACTACACTATACACTACTACACCAGACACTACTATATACACTACACTACTATTCACTAGACCGGTATTAGGAAGTCATTGCAGCTATGCCCTTTTTAAATCACCTGGAATTAAAACTAATTGACTTAGCACTGATGGTTGTTGTTGTTGTGTTTAGAGTGCCCCCCACCATACCTCCGATTAGCACGTTTGGCTACGTACGGTACGAAAGAAATTCCACATATATACAAACTATACACTACACTATACACTATCTTACTACACTATACACTACCCTACTACACTGTACACTATCTTACTACACACTACACTATACACTACACTATACACTACACTGTACACTACCCTACTACACTATACACTATCTTACTACACTATACACTAATATATATTACACTACTATACACTACTACAAAATACACTAAACACTGCACGATACATTACAATACTACACACTACACTATACACTATCTTACTACACAATACACTACACACGAATATATACTACACAATACACTACATTATACACTACACTACTATACTACACTATACACTACACTATACACTACCCAACTACACTATACACTAATATATATACTACACTACTATACACAACTACAAAATACACTATACACTACACGATACATTACACTATACACTACACTACTACACTATACACTACCCTATACACTACCCTACTACACTATACACTACCCTATACACTATCCTATTACACTATACACTACACTATACACTGCACGATACATTACTACACTATACACTAATATATACTACACTACTATGCAATACGCCGTTAAACTAACTTTATCCACAGCTGCTTATCGTTGTGTGAAGTTCCACATCACTTACAAAGACAAAGATCCCCCGTGTAGCCTCAACAGACTGTAGGGGCAAGTGCTGTTAGCGAGCGCCTATGAAGGCTACCGGCACGGCACACACGAGGGGGTGTGTGGCCAGCACCACGCCCGGCCGCCTTTGTCTCCCCAGTACTAGCGATGTTCACTACACAACGCACCAGGTACTCATTTGAGGCCGAGTCTACCTAGGGGAGGCACAGGACACGATTCAGATAATTCACTTAAACACAGACTATTGTGACATTGACGCAGTTCCACTTAAAACACTTTACGCGTACACACACAAATGTTTGTCGTGCACCTATTAAGTTGTTTGTTGATGTTGACGTGTCTCGCGTTATTTCAATAAGCCTAAGTCGTAGGCCTACGGTGAGCCCATCCTAGCCGACGATCCACACACTTTTAACTTACAATAAATGAACGTCAACGATGAACGAAACGCGATCTTAAATCGCGCATCGATTATCATTCTAAGACGCCGGTTTGTTTGTTTTTTTGTTTGTTAAATTATTTACGGGGTCTGTCAGCCGCCGCTACGACGCTGCTCGCCTGGATTCGCCTGCGGGAAGCCTTTCGGGGTAAATCTACAGGCCCCGAGGCCTAAGCCCGCGGCAAAAAATAGCGTTCGTTTGTTAACATTCGCAGCCTGATTAAACGCACGTCTACTTTAGATTATAAACAAAACAATTAATTCGTCGGGATCAGTATCTGCGCAGTGCGTGCGTGTGCGTAAGTGTAGCTTTTGTAATAAAGTCGACATTAGCCGTTTAAAAGCGTGAAGTGTGTGTTGTTGTTGGTGCAAGTGACTCACCAACTTTAAAGTGATCTTTGTACTTTTCCCCGCCGTCGAACGTACAGAAGGACATGTTCGCAGCGTTACCACAAAGTTGAGCTTCGAGTTGCAAGAGCGGTGGATGAGACCGACCTGTTCCTCCCCGTGTGGTGTGCGCCGTCTTTGTCGTATAAGCGCGCTCGGTGGCTCACGTAAGAAACAACAACGGAGGATTTGTCTTTAAGTCTTCTAGGAAGACACCGCGTAGCGGTCACGGCTATTAATACGTCTCTGCGATTGTCATTAACGAAAGTAGCGGACACACGGAGTTCTTGGGAAAACGCGCGTATCTCAAAATCGCGTATATCGAAAGCGACGTTCGCATAGGAAATAATGGCGCTGGAGGGGGGTTAGGGGATTTCGATTCACTCTCGCAGACATCAACGCCTATATTGTCCTAGCCTATATAAAAAAAAGTATAATACCTTAAAGAAAAGAAAATCACGTAAACTCGTAATGTAAAATATAAATGAAAATATAGAAATACAGTCTTAAAATTAAATTAAATAAATCACGCTGTTTAGGGGATTTCGCTTCAATCTCACAGACATCAACGCCTATATTATCCTAGCTATATCAAAAAAAATGTATAATACTTGAAATAAAAAAAGAAAATCACGTAAACTCGTAATGTAAAATATAATGAAAATATAGAAATACAGTCTTAAAATTAAATTAAATAAATCACGCTGTTTAGGGGATTTCGCTTCACTCTTACAGACATCAACGCCTATATTGTCCTAGCCTATATAAAAAAAACATATATATAATACTTTAAATAAAAAAAGAAAATCACGTAAACTCGTAATATAAAATGAAAACATAGAAATACAATCTTAAAATAAAATAAATCACGCTGTTTCGGGCTCAACACAAGCGTTCATCATCAGGTCGGAAAGCATGGTCTGCTCAGCAGCAGATCACGCTTTCCCACCTGATGACGGACGCTTGTGTTCTATTTTATTTTCTACCTCCGTGACCTTACCGAAAGAACCAAAGGGTATGGATTCCCGCAGTCGCGAAAGCTTCAAATCAACATTTACTCGTCTTACTTGAAACCAGGGGCGGTTTCTTCATTAGGGCGATTGGGCGACGCACCACCAATCGCAGCCGTCACTGTGCCTCTGGATATAGTCCAATCAGCGTCATGTCACGTTCTGTGGAGTACCGCCTCTTTTTGGGCGATTTCACTATGGCTGAGAATCACCCCGTGTGGTCCCATAGACTTACATTCAAAGATGTTTTTTTTTCGAAAGGCGGGCGCTGCAATGCATTCTCTATGGCTTCCGGGAGGGCTCGCACTGACGTGCTTACGTCATCATACGTAAGCACGTTTCAGTCAACAATGTTCTTTGTCGCCACCTAGTGGAATCTTTAATAAAATAAACTGAGTGGATTGTATTAATAGTGAGTATAGAAACAAACAAGATGTATTGTAAGAGTCACTTTATTTTTCATTAATATTAAAGAAGTGAAGTTGCCTTTACATGCTTAAGCTGTTAATTTATCCATTGCATGGGTGGACCTTATCCTCATCAATCATCCAGACATTTGCCCCCCCTGAGAGATTTTGCAGGAGCCGCCACTGCTTGAAACTACGCGGGAGTTGCGTCGTGGAGACAGGATGGATGGAGGCGATGTGAGAGGAGGAATTGACAAAGGGAAGCATGCCGGTGTATGTTGTCATACCGCACTGGCTGCCGGCAGCGCCACTGGTTCGCTGTTGCTTCTGTAAGAGAAGCTCGTAGCTTAGCGGGCCTTTCGTGGTAAGATACACGACGTTTTTTTAGTATTTCGATTTAAAGCTTTCGTGACTGCAGGGATTCATCTTCTTGGTTCTTTCGGTAAAGTCACGTAGAAGGGATAAAAATGAAGTAAAAAAAATTAAGAAAATTAAAATAATATAATAAAATAATATAACGTAATAAAATAATATAATAATATAATAAAATAATATCATATAATAATATAATAAAATAATAGAATAAAATCATTTAATAATATCATATTTTTATTTTTCGATTTAAAGCTTTCGTGACTGCAGGGATTCATCTTCTTGGTTCTTTCGGTAAAGTCACGTAGAAGGGAAGTAATACAATAATAAAAATAAAACATTATTAAATAATTCTCACGACGTTTCGGCCACAACGCAAGCAGCCGTCCTCAGGTGAAACCAGGTCTGTCGAGGCGTCATTCAGACGCTGTCGCCTCGACAGACCTGGTTTCACCTGAGGACGGCTGCTTGCGTTGTGGCCGAAACGTCGTGAGAATTATTTTATTATGTTTTATTTTTATTATTTTATTGCTTCCCTTCTACGTGACTTTACCGAAAGAACCAAGAAGATAAAAAAATATTGTTAAGTTGTACAGTAAAACCTTGGATTGCAAGCATAAATCATTCCGCAAACGTGTTTGGAATCCAAAGCACTCGTATATCAAAGCACTCGTATATGAGTTGTGATCACGTGACGCTCGGCAAACAAAGCGTATACACGTACTGCTCGTATTGCAAGACCTCGCTCGTTTATCAAGTTTATATTTATTAAAAATGTTTACTCGTCTTGCAAAACACTTGCAGACCACGTTACTCGCAATCCAAGGTTTTACTGTATTTGTATATATTTTTAAAGTGATTTGTTTAGATTTCCTATACTACGCGCTCCTGTTTTGTTTCTGTATTGCTTGTTGTTGTTGTTACGTTCTGACCTGCGTATACTGGACACAGAGCCGGATTCAGATTTTGTAAGCCCCTGGGCTAACACGTACTGTGAGGTGCACAGTAATATTTTCAAAAGGCAAAAAAACAAAGTTAAAAAAAATAAAATTTATTTTTTACGAGGCTAACAACAAATAAAATTCGGCATTCACAAATGAAACAACTTTTAACTTAATCTCTGGAGGCCTTCCAGCTGGTGGAGGCACCTGGGTTGCAGTCCCTAAAGCCCCCGTGCCTTAATCCGGCCCTGTTTGGACATCTGCGATGAAGAGCTTTGTATTAATTCTAGATTTGAAGCTTTCGTGACTGCAAGGATTCATACTCTTAGTTCTTTCGGTAAAGTCACCACGTAGGTAAAAAATGAAATTAAAATTAAATAAAAAAAAAAATCACGACGTTTCGGAGGCAACACAAGCTTCCGTCTTCAGGTGAAACTGTCACAGCAAAAAAATCTGTATCAAGTGATAGTTTCACCTGAAGACGGAAGCTTGTGTTGCCTCCGAAACGTCGTGATTTTATTTTTTTATACATTTTAATTTCATTTTTTACCTACGTGACTTTTCCGAAAGAACTAAGAGTCAGAGCCTTGTACCTCATCGGATTCCTCCAGCTCTCAATAAATATTCCGATTCTGATGTAGTGACATAGCCGGAGTGTGTTCTTGCCTTGCGTATGTCAATAAAAGGTCTAAATGCAAAGCGCGCGGTATTATAACCATTATATATACGGAGTGGTAGCTCTTGTAATCTCTCATTTACTTGATACAGCGGTCGTGGCTGTGACGGTTATACCTGAAGACGGAAGCTTGTGTTGCCTCCGAAACGTCGTGATTTTTATTTTATTTTACTTTTATTAATTTTAATTTTTTACCTACGTGACTTTACCGAATAAACCTTAGAATATGAATCCTTGCAGTCATGAAAGCTTCAAATCTAGAATAAGAATATTATAAAATGGGGTACGACAAAACCGCGTAAAACCCAGGATTGCCTGTACTGTAGACTCACGATTATCCGCGTGCAGTTTACCCGATTTTACGGACTAACCGCGCACCTGAGATTTTGACATGAATGAATAACTCGTGGATTTGCCATCAAGTCCAAATTAAGCATCTGAAAAGAACAGTTATGCATCGTTATTCTCGTAAATGTTTATTACAATTCACGTGCTTAAACCGAACAGATATTTTGCTCCGGTTTATCGGAAATCCAACGCCTCTACAGTACAGTAGTTGCCATCTCTTTACAACGGGGGGGGGGGGGCGGTGTTTAATCGATGTTGTTTGGCGTGGCTCTGC